>NC_041376.1:13156055-13206055 GCF_900634415.1 Cottoperca gobio | reverse complement strand
TTCCTATCTTCCTTGGATGAAACACAGAGCCTGCTTAGGTAATTGGCAGACCGGGGTTGTCCCTGGTCTGCATGCGGTTTACACAAAAACGGCAATTAATTCAGATCTTTTGAAATAATATGAATTTAAAAATCCAGTTGCATCACTGGACGTAAGCTCATGTTATTAGCTGGCTTAATAGAAATAATTGTAGTTTTTTTTTCTGGTTGCACTATGCTTCACAGCATCCCCTGGAGTTAAAGGTTGATGTGTAAACGCCCTGAAGAAAGGATTTAATTACTGCGAGCGGCCGTTGATTTGGTGTCAGCTGTTTCTCAGCTCGGTCTTATCCGAACTGCCGGTGTCAGAAGGGAGCAGAAAAATCTAAACCAAAGCAATTTTCGGGAGAAAGTTAATTGTGCATATGGGAGAATTTGACTTTTCCGTGTGGATGTACTCCAAGGCTTTTTGGATTTGATTTGATAGTCATTTCAATTTCATTTCTCAACCTTGTTTGGTGTGTCAGCAGTGGTGGATTCTACAATGTAAGAAAACTATAGGCGTCTTCTGGCATTCTGGGGTTCATAGGATTTATCACAGGTCTGGTATTGGGTTAGATACAGAGCCTGAGCATCACCCTTTCTTCCTCTTTGTCTCTCAAATAGCCTAATGGATCTTTATAGCAATGTTTCCATCAAAAGAAAAGAAAAACTTTAGAAATGTCACAGCAAACAAATTCCAAATGACTGTTACCTCTCTTTCTGTCATCTGTCAGCTGAGTTGAAATTAATTAATAGTTCATTTTGTACAGTTAGAAACACCACCAGCAAAAGTCAAGTCCTTCGACAAGTTAATAGTATGCGTTCCTGTTCTTTAGTGCCTGCTATTCAACCTGAACACTGAAAGAAAGAAAAGCTCTAGTCCATATTATAATCACCATGTAATCACAACTACTGCACCGGCACAATTTTGAAATTTTTGTGCATTTTGGCAGTAAAAGTTTTGCTTTTGTAATAATCTTTTCAACCAATACATTCCTGTTGCGATATATATAACACAATTAATATATGTGTATATATAATATATATATATATATATATATTATATATATATATACATACATATTATTTATGATATTTTATTGCATTTCTATTTACATATGTCTTTATATTTTCAATAGGTCATGATTTGCATCACTCTACTTGCACTGAGACTTAGCTGCTGCTTTATCTGTATGTGCACACAGAGAGAGTATAAGAAGGCCAGAGATGCAGAGATGTAGGCGATATTTGAAGTGAGTCACATGGAGGGCTGCTGACTTCTGAGGAATGGGCTTGGCCAAGTTCATAGAGAAAGAGAGAGAGAGAATCAGTATCTGAACTCTGGCAAAATGTCAACATAGTTAAAATCCTCTGCCTCTGGATCTCGCCCCGCATCAGCCTTGTGAACATGGCGAGGAAAAATAAGTATTTACGAGTTGTTGGCCTCACACACACAAATATATTGGGTTTCCTCCCTTCAGTAGTGTGTGTATGTATGTGTATGTGTGTGTGTGTGTGTGTGTGTGTGTGTGTGTGTGTGTGTGTGTGTGTGTGTGTGTGGCTGGCAGGGTGCCAGGTCTTATGGCAATGGGTGCTGTAGTGGCACCCCAAACTCCCTCCACTCTGACCTTCACATATGCTAATTAGCCACGTGGAGCTGCTGAAATGAAGAACCCAAAAAGAGATTTCTATTTTCTTTCTCTCTCTTTCTCTCTGGGCTATTTGTCTATGTATTTACTAAGTAGATGTATGTATGTATGTTACAGTATATACTTACTTCCTAGTAAACAGATGGTTTTCTTTCACTTTTGCAGCCATATTTTTGTTCTTTCTGTGTTTTCTCTCTATATACGGCCTCTCCTCTTTTATCTGCCTCATGTCCCTGGCTCTCAGTAGCTAGCTGGGTCTCCCAAGGGACCGGCAGTCAGTTCAGAGGTATTTAGACAGACAACGAATCCTATCGAATATTCATACACTATACTGAACAGATCTGTGGGCCACTGTTGAAACACTGTCCTGCTTACAGTAACTGCCTTCTCTCCTCTCTGGACAACAGACAGGAACTGGAAAACATACTGTATGGGTCCGTTGCTCTAGAAGTGACTCATTTTGTGATTGCAGCAATCAGTCTGAGAGTCTAAGAGTTTAAGATCCAACCATCTCCTTCTTCTTTATATAATAACACTATAGTTGGCAGATTATTTCATGAGAATGGAGAAAAAATGGTGTGCACATTTATAGTCTTCTGACTAAATAATCTTCTTATAACAAAATGAGCCCATTGGAATTGTTGATTGTCACATAGAAGCCCTTGTGTAATCAATAAAGTGTGAGTGTGTGTGGGTGTGTGTGTGTGTGTGTGATTTCAACTTCCAACTGCCACCATCCTCTCCTCCTCTTACCAGCCTGTGAGAAAATCATCATCATCATTATCGTCATCATCACCATCATCCGTCACTTTACGCATCAAAGCCTCTGTACTCCTCTCTGTTTCCACACTGTAGTCTGTGCACTCCAGTCACACATCTTGCTGTTTGGTTCGACTTGATCCTAATCAGCGCTGGCACAGTGGGACCGTTTGCTAAAAGACGAAAAAAAGAAAAGAAAATACAACCAAACAGCACCAGCAAGGCGCTGTCTGCCGTTTGTGAAGCGCAGAGAGACAAAAATAGAAAAACGCTGGGACACGGATGACGCACCGAGTTTCTGTTGATGGGTTTTGTCTGTTTCTTCAGGTTGTTTCTTATTCTCTTCGAGTTCCACCTTATTTTTTCTGTCCTTTTCTGTCACAGGCACGAACACTTTACACACACACACTTATGTGTGTATATCTCTCTGTCTTTTGTGTTGACTGGTCAACCATGTGTTCTCCCAGCCTTTTTCCTTTCTTACCAAATTTAAGTGTGTGTGTGTGTGAGAGTGATTTACAGACACTGGTCACACAACAGGACGCTCGTGGTCACTCCTGGCTGAACGCTACCTAATTTAGATCAAATTTATCACGGCAATTTAGGAACTTCACACCACATCCTCCTCCATACACACACACACACACACACACACACACACACACACACACGTGCACATTTGCCCTCTGGAGATAGTGTATGTGGGAGAAGAGGTTATAGTAGAAATGTTCTTATAATGTGTTGCAGTGGATATCGAGTACAGATACTTAGTCTCTGTATTTCTCACATATTCTTGCAACACGCACCTCTCCGATATGGCCAGACTTGTGTTCTACATTCCAGCCACTCCTTTCACTCAAACCGGATGAACTGGATTAGATATCGACAACACTAGTGAACTTTATTTTGAAGTTTAAACGTCTTATTTCTTTAAGATCTTAATTCCTCCGAAGTATATCAATACGGTTAGGAAGAGCAGATGTTTGCTGTTCACAGTTAATCTCCCTGTACAACTGAGCCTGTGTGTGTGTGTGTGTGTGTGTGTGTGTGTGTGTGTGTGTCTCCCTACTCAATGAACATCCATAGTTACTGTTGGCTAAACATGCAAAGGTTACTGTAATGTCAGACACATGCCAGAGGGGAGTGTGGAATACCACATTAACATAATCCATAGACAACTGTCCCATTTACAAACATTGGCGTGTCGGGCTGATCGCCACAGCGCTGCAGGAGCACATGACCGCCACGCTGCATGAGACTGAATGGAGGAACTACAACATAATGGCACTGCTCTGACGGAAAGACTTTTCCAAGGAAAATGGCTGGTTGTCAGATTTTGCCATGACTCGCCAGGACAAATTGTGATGCTTGAACCTGAAACATTCCTCCGCTCTACCCTAGGCAAAGGCTGACAGCTTACATTGCTCACATAGTTACAAAATGTGAAGGTATTGTTGTCTTGTCTGACCCTCTGGCCTCTGGCTGCATGTGTCAACAGTTTGTTGTGTACTGTGAGAACTTCTAATAATTCAGTGGGTAGAGGCTTGGTTTGGCAACAATTCATTGGATTAATACTAATAAAGACCCTCCTGTGGGGTTTTCTTTTTCCTCATGAGAAGGTTGGGGTTAAATGTTTCTCTACAGTCTAAACAGATTCACTTCAGGAACAGTATGGGAATATGAGAATAGCTTTCTTTGGCATTTTATGATCCAAAAGTCCACAGCTTTGCACTGAATGTAGTTGTGTTTGTTATTTCCTTAAGCTGTGAGGCACATTTTTCCAGCAGTTACTTCCACAGAAATAAATACAAAGCAATCTTAGGACTATTATTTAAAGCTTTCTGTGTTAATTAGATGTTTTATGGTGGTTGAGGCGGCTAACATGTTGGCCTCTCACCCGCTGGGGCTGGAGTCTGTGCTGACAGTCAAAGTGATTGTTTTGATAATTATGTGTGCATAAGCCGGAGAAGAGGCTCTTACTGCATTTTGAAAAATACATTTTTATATTTACAGCTCGGTTTGTCTGCGCTTTCAGCGTTGTTTTGAGGGATCCATTGTTTTCACTCGCATAAGGGTTATTTTTAATTAGTCTGTCTTTGGAAATTCCCTGTGTGTGTTGTGGTTTGCGTTGGACACTGTAGTCTCCCACAGCTCCCAGACATTTCTCTACTTTTTTTTTACACATTGGCTACATTCCAAAAGCAGAGTCATGTGTGGAAACTTCAGCAATTTCACATTTTCTCATCTGTATTTTAAAGCTTAAACAATCTCTCCATCTCTCTCTACTGTTCTCTCTCCCCTCTAGTCTTCCCAGTTGTTTCCAAGTCTCTGTCTTCTGGATGCTAGTTGTGGGTGACCTTGGTTGGTGACTACAGTGCCTACTCATTAAGTAGTAAAGATGAATGGTTCCATTATAGATGGGGGGGGGGGGATGAGTGGGGCCAATTAGTGGTAATTAACAGCGGAGAGGGCGAGGCGCTCTGGAGGGCACCCTGACCCGGACTCTAAAGGGGGCAGAGGGGAGCAGGGGGCGTGTGTGGGGAGGAGACTTAGGCATATATGTGCGGAAAAGTGAGTATTGGAAAAGGTGTGTAGTTGGTGATTATAGGTGTGTGTATGGATGCAATGGAAAGGTGTGTGTGTGTGTGTGTGTGTGTGGGGGAAGCAGTTATAGTTGTGTGATCAATGTATGTGAGAATGTGTGCGAGACGCTGCGTATAGATGTGTGCACATCAATGTGGTATGATTTTGTAGTAGGGAGATTTAAATGTGTGTGTTATGGGAATGCGCTTGTGTGAATATGAGTATTAAGGTAGCAAGTGGTGTTTGTGGGTGTTTATGTGATGTTTAAGGTGTATGTGGGTTATATAGTTATGTACATTGTAAGGCAAAGCAGTAGGTGTGTAGCCTTGCAGGCATTCCTACGTGCGGACAGATGGGAAAATCACAGGGGGATTCGGCAAGTTTGAGCATTCGAGGTGACGGAGGTCAACAGCCGGCAACACCTCTCTTTGACTTTTGACCCCTGATGTGATGTCACTCCCCCTCCCGCAGCCCTTCGGTGTGGCCAGGGACCTCGTTAGGCAAAGGTCTGTTAATAAAAGGCCCTGAAATGCCAAGCCAATATACCATCAGCACTAATGAACATTTTGTGATGATTTTTGTTCTTAATTGGAATTTTCTTTTTTTTTGTGCTGACCTGAAGTATTTAAGCATCTTAGCAGCAAGGAGAAATCCAAGGTTGTGCACCGAGAGACTCTCTTACCATCCCTCTGTCTCTCTTTCTCAGCGGCTGCACTTGATTTATTCACCCCGCCTACCTTCCATTTTTTTTATCAGTTCTTGGGTGAAATTGTCACAGCCGTGTAATCCTTTGGGTGCCACTATAGCCGGGAGACTCACACGTGAGCGCGCACTCGGAGACACGGGTGTTTGTTTGTAATGGTATTGGCGGTGAGGTGTTTTAACAGTAGGTAGCACCGGGTCTTGTGTCCAACATGGAAATCCTGGCAAGTCAATAAAGTGATGTTCAATATACCCGGGAACAAGGCTGTGTTGTCACTTTAACAGCCATGTTAGAATTGGCAGTTAGTGAGAGAGAGCATTTGTCGAGGCTGGAGATTTTTTTTAAAGGTATTTTGCAAAGTGCTGGCAAAGTGCTGCTTTCAGGGCCCCTGAAATTGCAATTCCTGGTAAATGGATAGTTTGAGGAGTATACAATGTATTAGAAGTCAATTGTGCATGGGAGGGCCTATTTTCCATATCGCTAGTCGAACAAGTGTATGTGTGTGTGTGTGTGTGTGTGTGTGTGTGTGTGTGTGTGTGTGTGTGTGTAGCTGTTGCAGCTCTGCCTTTGTGGCACACACACACAAACACATTGAGACTGCACATGCCCCCGCTCCATCTATTCCCCTGTTGCTGCAGCGTCTCGGCTCCATCCTGCGCAGGATTGTCAGTATTGTGGGGTTGATGGAGGGGGGAGGGAGGGACGGGTCACTGTTGGGGCCACGACGTACATTACAAACCATTACCCATAATGGCCTCTTTCCCCACACCCCGCATATCCATTCCCTTTCCCTCTTCTGACATTTATTTTATGACTGCTTACATATCAAATATTTAAATAAACAGAATCGGGGGCTTCAGCTGCGGTTTGCCCGGGGGTGACAGGGGGGAGTTGCGGCGGAGGGAGAAAGGGGATGGATGATGACATTCATTTCCGAAACGAGGAAAGAAAAAAACAAAACAAGGTTTGGGTGGAGGGGTGGTAGTGGTGAAGGGTGGGAGGAAAAGCAGCAGCGGCGGAGAGGGAGGGGGAGAAAAAATGCTTCGCTTGGCTCCAATCAAAGCGGGCGGAGGAGGGCGGCGTGTTTTCGCTTACGCGTGGCAGCAGCGGTGACAGACGGTTGTGTATGCGAATATGTGCGTGTGCGCGGGGCTCATCCGTCAGCATTTCCTTGGGACGGGGGAGAAGGCCCTTGTGGATCGTAAAAGGCAGCCCGTCATACTCAAGCAATATCAATTGCGCGGCAACCGCCAAGGAGATCAGAGCACGACGCAAAGTAAGGGAGAAAAAAACAACAACAAGAAAAGAAACGAAGTGTAACGCAGCAATGGGAAGAGGTAGAAGAAGAAAGGACAGAGGGAGGGAATGAAGGTGAGGAGTAGGAAGATTTATCTCTTTATTTTTCCTCAGGAGAGGCAGATGGAGAGAAGGCGGGCAAAGAGTGTGAAGGGGAGAGGTAGAGAAGGGAGGGGATAAAAAGAAAGGTGAATAGATATATGTAGAGAGACAGAGTGGTCCTGGGGTGCAGGCGGCCAGTCTTGTGCTGGCTGGCGTCGGTGGGAGGCCAATTACTGTCAGGCTAATCTTAAAATAATTAATTGCAAAGTCGACGCTTTTTAAAGAGTATTGTAATTGAATCCTAAATTAGGCTTTGGAAAGGGGACGCGTCCTGCTTTGCTGCAAGTCTGTTCCCATTCTCCAGTTATACACACACGCACACACGCACACGCACACACACACATCAGTGGGTCGTGCTTGCAGGCGGGCAGAAGGGGGAAAAAAAGACAACAGGCGAAGGAAATGCTAATGAAATGCATATTTGGGGAGAAAGGGGCCATCTATAATTTAGCTGTGCTCTTTGAATGTGAATGATGTGTGTGCAAGCGCTGTGATTTATTTTTGTTGTGCAGAGGGATAATTCTGTCAGAGTAGGCTTTTATTCTTGTAAACAAATGTGGGGAAAAGAGCAGAATAAAAGTGGAGTAATAAAGTAAACAGAATGGTATGAATACATTTAGCTACTTACATGAATAATTTGTATAGGGGATGGAGGGGTTTGCTGAAAGAGAGATGACAGATATGAGAACTGTGATATTGCCTGATGACAATTTTGGGTTGGCCTCCGATTCACTACTTTCTGGAACTTGTTTTCATTTTTGTGAGATTTTTTCTCTCTCATGGATTAGTGCTGCGTATCTCTTCCTTTCCCACACACCCACACAAGAAGGTAGAGCAAAGTCTTTACAGACACACATGCACGCCCAACATGCACCTTATAACCCCTCCGAGGCCCTTTTGCACTAACCTCCGAAATGAGGCTCTGCTTAAAACATGCAGCTCAATGTGCTTTCACTTACACACACTGCTGCCCACATGGCTCCTCCTGGATGACCCCTGCAAAACTATAAGCTATAGAACTTTCTGGATCAAAGCTCTGGGAAAAGGGTCTGCCCTCCATAAACGTCAGCCCTGCTCCATAACTCTGGCAGGAGCCAGGGAAGAAAGATGACACAGTGTGCAAGGTCAGGGAGTCGGTTCTGCAAGGCAATAATGGAAACTAGTTAGTCAACAGATGCCTTTTGTAAAATATAAAATGTTGAGAAACTGCATGGGATAGTTTAGTCTCTTACTTCCAACTCCCAAAGTAATTACATTGAGATACTTTTTAAGGGCTTCATTTTACAATATATGTGTGTATTTAACTATGATAATGGTTTCAGATATCCAATATATTCGCTCAGTGTTCACACAAAGAGATCACTTGGTTAAGTGTCTAAGAGTTGCAGTCGGTAGCTTACGTATTTCCTGTTTTGCGACACTGAGCCTCAATCTCACCTCAGGCCAACACAGAGGAACCAGTCGAACCACTCCGCCAGCATGTTGGCCCTTGCTGCCGTTCACCCCAATGCACTGGGCTGAGCACTTCAGGTGCAGCTTTATTGTCATCTGTATTAAAATCCTCGTCAGAAATGAAATACAATGAAATTCTTCAGCTCTGGCACAGGAATCTGGCGGCATCAGTATGACAAATCAAACGTTCCTCGTGCTGTTTTCCAAATGTTTGAAACCTATTCAACTGCTATTTGGCCCAGATCTGACAGCTATAAACTTGGCTCAGAACATCCCATTTTCTCCTGGCTGACTGGGATGAATAACAGCGGAGCGGACAATATTGTGGTCTAGCTGAGCACGGCTGACTCTTCTGTCTCTGTGATCCCTCTATCAATAAGGAACACAGGCCTGTCAGAAGGCCTGCCAACTGTCTGGCTGTCCACGCAGCCTGCTCTCTACGCAACATCTGGACACAGATGGTACGCACTGATCACACACACACACACGCACACACACACACACACACACACACACACACACACACACACACACGCACACACACACAATACTTATACACATGTTTTATTGATAGTGGCAGACATTCACAGACATGCTGTGCATTTACAGTTGGTTTGCATACTGATGTGTGTGCATCCATACATCTACAAACATAGTTAACTATTGAATTCAAAATCAGTTTATCTTGCACTTGTAGTGTTTTAAATCATATACATATACTGTATATATAATCACCGGTTCACATGAAAATTGCCATGTAGTTGAATACGTATAATAAATACTCACAGACGCACACCTTCTTTTACACATTTGGACACATGGTGAAATGTGTGTGTTGTAGCCGAAGGATCTGTGGTGTCTCTCGGGAAATATGCACCTCCCTTTAATATGTCTGGCCTTTAATAAAAACGTGAACATAAAAGGTTGGTCAAGGTTCGGTGTGTGAAACAACTCATGATCAGGGTTCTTAATCTGGCCATAGACGTGGGCTGGCTCTGATTTAGATACAGTGTGTGGTTGGCTGTTGGTAAATGCTAAATTTAGTGACAGTAACATTTATCTATTGTTTAATTTTCTTTTCCCATATAGTGAAGATATATGCGGCTGATGAAAATGACAGATGCTATACAGGAGATGAACATAGTCGATCATTTTCAGAGCAATCTCTGAACCCATCAGCTATCGATCTGATGACGATAAGCCTCGGGGGCAAGGGGCTATATTTTGGGCTTTCCGGCGTCGCCATCAGATATCCGGACCAAGACTTCCTCTTCTGTGCGCTGCTCATTGTTCACAGTCAGATTAGCAAGTTGAAATGCGAGAATGGAGTTGAGAGACAACGTCTACGACCGGATTGTTTCACAACTGGTCAGTTTAAAAGCTACTTTTAAGCTAATTAGCTAAATATTTGTCACACTATGGCCGATGAGTTCCGAGATTGCATTTCGGCTAATACGTTACGCCTGCATTCAACCAAAGCCTGCTCGAACGTGATTGGTCGGACTACAAACGGAAACCACAACGCTTCTGATCTCTTGTGCTGTTGCCTACAGATTCCTCAAATGAATGTAGAATCTGTTTATAGAGATTATTTCCAGTGTGATCATGTCCAAATCTATTTATGGCCCTTTAACAGCAAATATCACTTAATTTTGTTATTCATGTGGTCTGGCACATTCAGTCTACCGTAAACATAGCTGCCCTGGGGCACAGCAATAATGGGAGTGAATGGTGGAGTTAAGTGTGAGACAGAGGTGTGTATGTGCAGTCGGGGCAGGCCATGCATCAGGGCTCCCACAGGCTCTCATTGATCGACCCAGTTCCCCCAACCTCAAGTTCCCAGCCAGCTTCGGTGATTGATTCCCAGTCAGGGCCCTGGAGATGGGAGGCCTGGCCTGGGCTCACAGAGCCTGGGGCCTCCCATAGTGTGACCTGGAGGGGCTGTGGCAAGAAGGAAACCTATTTCTAGGGCCCCTAACCCAGGTCGTGGAGCCCATTTCTGGGAAAGCCTTCACAGCGGGGATGAAGAGTGGAGGCTCACATTCAATACAGGAGAAAATTAAGGCCACGTCTGCTGTTGCTGCTGCTGCTGCTGCTATATTGAGTTGTGGGGAAAAACAAGGCGGGGGTGATGGTGGAGTGTGTGTTCGAGTGTATGTATGCAAGAGGTGAAGTGATAACGCTACATGCTTTTACACAGTCTGTCATGCACGCACGCACGCACACACACACACACACACAGTTCTATTACGACTGAAAGCTGTAATACATTTTCTGGTTCCACTTACAATGTTCAAGCCTTTAACCCGCTGTGTTCCCATTCACACCGAACAGCACCTCCGCCGCACGTCAACAAGCCCCTCTCCATGTTACTTTACGACGATAAAGTGACATAAAGTAAAGCGGAGGGGGAAATAAATTATATGAAAATCCATTTTTTTCTAATTAACTTTGTAAATTTCCCGCTGAGCTATCAGACGTGGGGGCCCGGTGTGTCGTGCCGAGTCCGATAATGAAATCAATTTGGTTCAAATTGTTTCAGGTGACTTTTAATGAGTATCTAATATCCGCCTGAGGAAGGAAGGTCAGGATATCTGTTTGTTATTTGTGTTTTTGTATTTAAGTGATGGATCACCCGCAGGAGAAACATGGATGGTTTCACCCTGGAGGACTGGGCAGTGCTCCAAAACAAACAGCCTGAATGTAAATCCTTGTTTTTGGTGGGGAGCCTCTGTAATTGCACCACGGGTATGACCTAGTTTGACAACTTGCTTTTTATAGATACAGTATTTTTATTATTTTTTAATTCCTTGATGAAAGACATTTCTTTCTATTGGTATACTACACCTGTGTTTTTAGGAGCGCCAAACAAAATCAAAGAGGAAAGGTGGAAACGAGCCTAATAACGAGACGGGGGCATATTGTGGTCTTGCTTTAGATGGAGCTTTCGCTTTCATAATTTACTCTGCTCCCTCTCCCTCAATGGCCAGCCTCCCAGCCTGAGGAGCTCGTTAAGCTTTGCCTTACAGGGAAGACTAATGGATGGCAGAGAAAGCCCCCTCAGGACCCTTTAGCATCGTTTCCGTTGGTCTGCTCACTTAGTATTCACTTATGTATTTTCACCCTACTCTGAGCACAATATCATGAATAACCATTGCTAATTCATAAACACACTTGGCGATACGGGACCTCGTTCATAATTATCCAAGCTGCAGAAATGCAGTTCCTCTCCAATACCATTCCATTAGCAAAGGTGGTGATTTCCTTGAACAAGGATGGAATCCAGCCTGCATATTTAATACCAGCATTTCGGCTCGGCTCCGGGAGACGTGGGAAGCAAAAGGGCAGCACATTTACTCAAATAGCCTGTTCTCTCTCTTTGGGGCAGATCAGATGGGAGTTATTGTTATTTTCCTCCCTCCTGTCCCCCTTTTTCTCTCTTTCATTTGCTTGTGTAACAGCATCTCTCCATGGGGTTCTGCGGGCTGGGGAAGTTATAGAGGAGCGCATTCCTCTCGCTCCACCACGGCCCTTAGATGAAATGGGGTTTTTCAGCGGCCCTCCGCTGTCCCTAGGGTCGCGGCAGGCAGGAAACACACAGGACTGAGCGACAAGAAAAGACTTGGAATGTAGCAAGGCTCTCCTTTCTCCACATCAGAAACTCTATGAAAATAGGCAAGCAGCGCTGCAAGAGGTGCCTTCGCTATATCCTGAAAGCATTTAATTTGCATTGGTTTCAAAGCAATAGTTGTACCGCCACACGGTCTTACCTAGAGGCTTTTTACTGGGTTTTCTTCTCAGCGAGAAACTTTTTCAAGGGGAAACACTGCTGATTTGTAGCAAAGTTTGTCAGATGATTTAAAAACACATGCTCAGCACATGAAAAAACTGAATGTGTTAGAAGAGAAAAGAATGAGGAATTTTGATCTCTGACCAGACTTGAAAAACGCTACAAAATGTCCCCTGGAAAAAGCTTCTTGCTCTAACTAGAACCTGTGCAGGTTTATCTTTTTTTCTTTTCCTTGTTAAACAGTGGAAATCTGAATGAATTCAGTCTTGGAAAACTGCATCCTGGCAGAAGATTTAACTGTCAAATTTGTGGTCTGTGTTCTCCCACACATGTTTCCTCTACTGTTTGCAGACGATTGCATTTTACTTGTTTTCATTCTCTAATAGTGTGTCGCAGACATGTCAGCCACATCTCGTTTTGTCATTGAGGTTTTCTTCTTTTTTTCCCCTGTCCCTGCCGCTTCTTTAGCTCTCAGTCTTGGCGAAGGAAAAGGGTTCCGGCGACCCTGCGACCCCAATCTCACTTGAGACAGATGAAGCAGCCTCTCTCCTTCTCCTGCTCCCTCCCCTCTCCCCTCTTCTCTTCCATCCGCCTCCTCCTTTCACTTAATGACGTCTTTGTGCTGGCCGTGACGAACCGAACGCTCGGGGAACTTTTCCTCATGCACATAGCCGGGGGTTGGAAGGGGTGGGTGTGTTTCTGAGCACCCTGGTGTCTGTGTGTGTGTGTGTGTATATGGTGTAAATATTGGTGTCAAACGCAGAGGGCACACCGATCAACAGCTCCGAGGACGACACAGAAGAGAGAGCAATTATATGCGTTGCGCCCAACACAAAAGCACGCTGGTCGGCCGCATAACAACAACCTCTTATCTGGCTTCTCTCTGTCTGCCTTTCTTTTGCCTTTTTCTTGTCTGTATACGTACACACTGGCAACTCACAGCATCATTGCCAGTGTGTACGTATACGTTTCCCCCCCCGTCTCCTTTACGGGCTGTCACTCCCTGTACCTCTCTCTCCTCAGATAATTTCATGCTTCTCTTTGCTGGCTAGCCTTCATGCCTAGCTGCCTGTGCCATCCAGGCATATTGGGCTGAGGAAAGGCAATTTGGCTCTGCCCAGCTCCCCACAGACCAGTGCTACTCTTCATTCATTACGAGACTTTTTACTAACAAGGCGTGCGTGCCGAGATGCAGGACGAGATTGTGTTTCAAGACATAATTCACTGAATTTAGTCCTCTTAGCGATGCAGCAGTCACATGGGAGCGCCGCCATGCATACAGCTCAGCTACCTCACTACACGTTTGCACCATAAGTTCTGTTTTCTTAGGACTGGAGTAATTTGATAGGAAAGATCTGTCAAGGCTAAGTGTTGTGTGGTGTTGTCAGCATTTCATATTTAGTTAACTTGAAAATAGCAGTGAAATGAAGTGATGGACCGATACTAAAGAGTGATCTATTCCTCCCGGAGGCCCGGGCAGGGAGGAGTTAACAGCGCGCTGCTCCTCTCCTCTTCGCTTGATGACATCAGTATTGTCTCTGCATCCATGAAATTAATTTTTCTAATCTTAGTCAGCAGGAGCGGGGGAATTTGCACACATTAATATGGAACTCGATCTGTACTCGCCCACTGCTGCAGTCTCTCGTCTCCTCTTTCTCTCTCCCCCTCTCCCATCTTTTCTCTTCCCACCCTTTCTGTCTTCTGTTCGAAACAGTAGGCCCAAATGTACAGGGTTGCGAGCCTGAAATGCAGAGCTTTGTCTTCTGGAGGCCGAGGCATCGCCGGGCCCCATAGTGTAATAGGAATTAGAGAGTGCTCTGCTCCATGATATAAATAAAACGCATAAAAGACGAGGCTGATTGTCCCAGCAGACCAACCAGCTCTGGCTGCAGCACGTTGATTCTCCAGAGACAGACGCGGCACAGAGGATAAAGAGGATCCATTGATAATAATTATCCTTATTTGTTTCTCCTCACAAATACACACAGGCTAAAATGCTTTCATTACACAGGTATAAAAGCCGGCATTCAGCAGTAGTTCCTCCAAGAAAAACAGAAGATAATCAATACAAAAAGGCATCTTGGGGCTAATTTTCATACACAATCAGGTTTGATGCGTCTTTCTATGGTGATATTCATTTTCACATGGCAGTAATTTGTGCCATGTGAGTGCCAAAGAGGATTTTCTTATAATATCACAGTTGAGAAATATGAATCCTGCTATTTTTGTACACTGAAGACTCAGGAGTATCCCAGTAGCTAAGTACAGTGATCTTTAGAGCGCCAATACTAACTGCAGCTGCGAGTTCTTCGGGCCTGGGATGTTTGCTTAGGAACTGTTGCCTATCCAGCAGGAAAGATCTGTTGATGTAATGTAGTATTAAACCACCAGGTGATATAACGGATCATGATAGCTCACTGAACTGCTCTTTCGAGGCTCAAACTATTTCTGTAGTAGTACCCGACGCTCAATAAAGCAGTTTGTAGTCCATAAAGAACATGTGAAAGAGCTTCTTTTATTACAGGGTTGGTTGAATGAAGCTGTTCTGAGTCAGGAAAAGAAGAGGGTTCTAGTGGAAACATACAAACACATATGGCAACGCTGATCTCACTGTATTGTTACTACACCTGCTGAGCCTGTCACTGTTCCTCTCTCTGTGTACGTGTGCGTGTCTGTGTGTGTCTATGTGTGTGTGTCTGTGTGTGTTTGTGCGTGTCTGTGTGTGTCTGTGTGTGTCTGTGTGTGTGTGTGTGTGTGTGTGTGGATAGTAAATAACTTGAATGAAAGGACGATGCAGACAGGTGATGATTTGGGCATCTGGTGTGAAGGACAAGGGTAGCAATAGCCACAGGGACAAAGAGTGTGTGTGTTTCTGCGTGTCAGCCCTGTTCCAACACGTTCGTTCACCACGGCTGATAAATCAGAAGATTTTTACAAATAATTCCCGCATTGAAAATGAAATTGGAATAATAACCATTTACCAATATTGTTTTATGTTTGTTTCATCCCAGTGTGTGTCTCATAATCCACATATCCGAGCCTTTTGTGTCGAGCATTTTGTCTCTCTCTGATTAGCAACTTAGCACATTAAAGCGAGAAGGAATACAATCATTTTTTGCAACATAAAAATGTTGTCGATCGAGCTCAGAAAAGCAATTTAGCAGGTTTCACCCCACAGTAATTTCACCCATGTTCTGTTTTAATAGCTTTGTTTTGCGAAAAAAAAAAGAAAAAAGAAAGAAAAAACCTCACGAGAGTCAGAACGCTGGAGAGGAGTTCATAAATTGAATTTTAAATTTAGCAGTTGAATTACTATTGTCTCCCATGCCTCCTCCCCTTCCTCCATTGAATGGCATGCCCAAATGAACAAAAGTGAAAAACACATTTGAAGAAAATAAAAAACAATCTCTATGTATTCCCTCAAGTTTTTTATCTGTTGTCCCTCCTGGCGTAAACATGATTCTCTTCGTGTCATATTCATAATTCTTTTTCCTAAGTACAGACATTCCTCTGAGGAGGAAAAACATTTTTTTTTTCAATTTGTCAAGAATTGTTGTCGGGGGTTGTTTTCTGATGCCTGGCGGTGTGAGGTAAATGGTGGGCATATCTCTAGGAAAAGGCTGCAGTAGGCTGAAATCTCATTTAGTGGAACTTGTCATGAGAGCAGATATGAGACTCTGTTTGCAGAGAATATTTTTTTGCCTCTGTGGACAGGTGTGGATAATGCCATGTGTGGGAGATGGACCAGTGTATTAGAAACTCTATCGTTTTACTGTGGCTGTTTTTATTTAAGAATTTCCCACAAGTGGGCGAGAGAGTCGGAGACAGAGATGAGAGGGATCAATAGGAGAGCTAGTGCAAGATTCTGCTAATACACATTTCTGTGCATGTGTTTAATTGAGCGTCCACTTCTCCGCTCCCAAAACTCTGAAGTTGTTTTCTGTGTCCGGTGCTTCTATAAGTGCAGCAGTTAGGATTTTTTGCAAGCGTGTGTTTACACTTGGCAGCCGTGTGAGGGGATTTACTTGTGTTGCGTTAAGGAGTTTTGGCAAACGGAGGACTTCTTGAGATGGATTGGTGAACTGGATGGGGAGGGGAGGGAGGGAGAGGTGGGGGTGGGGGGTTATCCTGTATCCCGTATCACAGGTGGCACAGTGCCCTGGATTGTCAGAAACTGGAGAGCGTCGCCCTTTTGCTCTTTATTGCTTAGTGGACCTGTGTGTGTGTGTGTGTGTGTGTGTGTGTGTGTGGGTGGGTGTGTGTGTGTGTGTGTGTGTGTGTGTGTGTGTGTGTGTGTGTGTGTGTGTGTGTGTGTGTGTGTGTGTGTGTGTGCGCGTGCGTGCGTGTGTGTGTGTCTGGCTTGTGGCGTGTTCTGAGTGTACAAACATTTAAGCTGGTCATGTGTTGCCCTCCGCTCTTGAGAAAACACCCGTACCGCTACATTAGCAGCACATGACCAGAGTCAGTTTTAGCACATCACAAAAATACTCTTAAACAAATCTTTCCTTTGATATCCAGTCAGTTTAACTCCATATATTGCTCAGTTCAGACGCACTAAAGGACTAAATCTATTTTAGTTGCAATCTGAATTAAGTTATTAGATCACTCTAGTTCCTGTTCAGTCAGGCGCTTATCGTCTTGCTGAGCAATAAGGAGCCGAGAGAAATAATATGATGATTCAAGGTTTCCTTTGAAAAAGAAATCTAATCCGTAACAAATTTTGCTTCTTGAAGTTAAAGTTCATCCATCAGTATTTAAAAAAATACTAATGATTTTTCTATCAAAAACATTTTAAATGGGTTTTACACCACAATGGTTCATAACTTAAAAGATTCCCTAATGTGCTTTACTCTAATTCTGGCAATCATTTTTTCCGGTGAGGTGTCAGTTTTGTCCGGTGGTTAAATATTTCATTTTAGATCAGTGCTGTTGGTGCACTCTGTGACTTCAGCTCCAGCAACGTAGCAAATGATTCACTTATTAGCAGTTTGACACATGAAGGAAGGTAAAGTAAAGAGTACAGTACATGAGCTGGACCACACACACACACACACACACACACACACACACACACGCACACACACGCACACACACAGACACACACACAGACACACACAAAAGGCATTTTCTTTCTCTTTCTAAGTATTAGTCTGTTGAAATCCTGTTGATGCAGACCTTTGCATGATAACCCCCTCTCCTCACACACACCCACATACACCTCCATGCTGTGTAATAACTTTTAGACACCCCAGAGTACTCATTCCTCTATCTCTCCCTGGCTTTCTTTCTCCATCTCGCTCACTACACAATCTCTCTCTCTTTCTCCTCTGCACTCTGTGAAATAGTCCAATGTACTCCACGCACATGCCTCAGTAGACAAAACCACTCTAAAGCGAGAGCGCCGTAACCGTCCGCACGTAACCTGCTGAATAAAGTGCTCCCATCCCCTGACATGTCTGCTTGATATTAGCCCGGCAATATGAGGCAGCGGCAATTTCTCCTCTACACTAGACGAGGTGATATTGAGTTGGGAAGTGGAGAGGGAACTGAGGAGGGAGCTGGTGGTGGTGGAGGAGGAGGAGGGGGTTAGTTAGAGATGAGAGAGGAGAAGTGAAAGTGTGTGTGTGTTAGAAACAGTAGGAACAAAATGTCATAAATCACACATGATCCTACATGGCGGAGACAAAAGGCAGAAAGCATGGGAAGGAGAGGGATGATAGAAGAAGTCCACATTATCTGCCCGGCAGACAGACAAACACGCCGCCACGGGTGACGGATTAGCATTAGCCGGACGCACTGTACCGGAAATTTTCAATGGCTCACTGAGACCCAAAACAACCTTTTAAAAAGGCTCTGAAATACTTACAATGGAATAAATCGCCCTTGACATCTTCTCTTTCTTCTCTTTTGATTTAGTTTTGTGTTCATATAAGAAGCTAGCTCCCAAGGTGTAGCTTTGGAGAGCAGGTACTCTGACTGCTTCACTGCTCTGAGTTCCTTCCTGGGATTCAGATTTGAAAACCTTAAAATGCCCAATGCACAATTGTAATGCACAGTTTGAATCCGTGCCAGACTCTCAGCTCTTACCTGTTCTTCTATTTGAATTTGGAAAACTCTAATGTAATTATCAGTATTCCTGCCAGTTTTCTGTAAGACACAACATGCAAACAAGCAAGCGAGAGGGAACATTGCACAGCGATTACTGGCACTGCTGGGCTGTGGTTGTGGGAACAAGGCCATAGAGTTTTTATTGCTCTGGCTTCCCATCGCTTTAAACAACATTTACAACACTTTAAAAACCCTTTCAGACATTAAAACAAAGATACAGGCTTGAGCTTTTAATTAAATCATTATATTTTGGCTTTCCTCCAGCAAAGTGTGCTCCTGATAGCTATATGCAATAAACATCTTTGCTTACTTAATTCCATTTGTAGTTCATTTATGACCTGTAGACATTAATTTAATACTTCCACTTGCTGTGCAGTTATAAGATAAATCAATGGTGGCTGTGGTGTGGATCGTGCACTAAGTGGACTTCCATCCAACTTGGCAGATGCTGGATGAATTAGCAGCCAATCGTGATGCACCGTCGGGAATGAATGTGAAATATTAAAGGAAGAAATACGGATGACATCATTTATCCCTCTTTTCCCCTCTACAGGTGTCCTCCATGGACTTCATGGCTATGAAGCGCTCGCAGCTGTACAGCATGGCCAACAATCCCTACTCCACTCCACAGCAGCCAGGCGGAGGGCCTTACCCTCCGAGCCAGCCTTACACATCGCCTCCTCCACACAGATATCCAATGAGCATGCAGGGGAGGGGCCAAATGAGCATGGGCGGGATGCAGTATCCTCAACAGCAGGTATGTCAACAAACGTTTTAGTTTTTGTGCATCTCAGTGTGATTCATGAATGAGTCAGCCCCCTCTGCGGTGCCGATCCAGATATTTGTATCTGGTTTTTAAAGCGATATTGCTATGGGACATTTGCTTCCCGCGATGGAACATTCTCCAGCGGTTTTTTCCCTGAAGGCTTGGCATGTTCAATTTGAGATGAAGCCTAAAGATTCCAGGGAGCACATCTCACACACTGGCATGTGGTGGTGTCACTCCTGTTCATCACTCAGTTCTCCCTTAGACTCCCGCACGTTTGATGTGTGTGTGTGTATTGGGGGGGGGGGGGGGGGGGGGGGGGGGGGGGGTAGCGTGGTATGTGTGTAAGCATGTCCATTCTCCATGCTTTTTTAGCAGAGTGCTTGTATGCTTGATTATGTATTTCTATATGCTTATTTACTGTATGTGTGTGTGCAGGCTTATTTGTTTTGTTTTGTATGCATGTCCCTTTAATTGTGTGTGTGTGTGTGTGTGTGTGTGTGTGTGTGTGTGTGTGTGGTGGAATGCTCTCTGTGTAGTAAACACAGACGCAGCACAGCCGACCCACGTCACAGTCTCTCTGTGCGATACAATAGGCCTGTGTTGCAGACAATAGTGCTTCTGTCTGCTTTATTGAGTCTTAAGTAAATCCCATTTGGACTGGAAGGGTGTGTATGTTGGCGGGAGAGATACACAGAAACTATGCATGTGTATTAATCTGTGTGTTCTATATGAATGTGTTTACATGTATGATAGGTGGATCCCACATTTCTGGAAGGAAGAGGGCAAACTTCTTCTCTGTGTTTTTTGTCTGACAATCAAGTTCCATCAATGTAGTTTGTAGTGAAACAGCAGTACTGAGCGCCACAGCGAGAGAAGGGGGGAGTGTCCCCTGCTGTCACTGCCTGCTATATTTAGTCAGCCTGGTCTGTCGGTCTGGACTTGGACACCTCTTATTGGGGCGAGCAAGCTTGCACACATAGTGAGACCAGAGAGAGAGAGAGAGAGAAACATAGATGGACTGATGAAACAGACTTCCTACATTGTCTTAAAATATTGTACAATGTGTGTATATGCAGTAGCAGAGAAAATGTGTGTGTACTGCTCATGTATTTATACATGATAGACTCTCACCTATCATTTTTACATTATGCAGTGAAGATCTTTTTTTAAAGAAAACATCATGTGGAGATACTAGAGAAGACATTAACTTGTGTTTGTTGTGTTCACACTATTTTGATTATGGGTATGCAGACTGCGTGTGTTCATAATAATAGTAATAATAAAAAAATAAAAATATATATATATACATCTTAAAAAGCTACAAAATAATTAGTAAATGTCAAAAACAGATTACAGCAATGTCCAAAAAAGGTGTATGCTGAAGTCAGAACCTTTTATCACAAAACCAAAAAAAAGTTAAACAATAATAACATGAATTGCAAAATAAGTTCATGCCGTGTCATGCCAAAACTCTTAATCTTCTCTAACAAATACCATTAATTTTGTCTCACTGGTCACTGTGCTCTGCAGGGAGACTTCATCTTAGACTTCATTACCCAAGCTGCAGATCTAAACCTCATCCGACGCGTTTTTATGATGTCAACACACTCCTAAAACGAGCATTATTGAGGAGGCTCAGGGGTTTCGCAGTGTGAAATACACACAATTGGGAGCGAGCGGGGGTGTATATGTGGAGACAGGCTGTGCATAGAGAGTAATGACGTACAGTCAGTATCACGCACAAAAATACATCCCTGGTTCTGCTTTGTGATGAAATCCTCGGGCGTATTACATAGCCCGAACGTAGCGCTATGGAACGTAATTAGTTCAAATAGAATTAGTTGTTCACTCTGGCTGTAGCCATGGGAAATGCGCTTCTAAAGTTTCTAATTATCTGGGTCTGGCTTTAAAAGCAGCACCACTGCATTGCCTATCTGCAGCCGGTGAAATCTAGCTCACAGTAATGAGTTTGGAAGAGGAGGTTTAATTCCACACTCTCAGATGAGCGTAATGAGCCTCACCTACAGAAAAGCGGTCAGGGGTCTGAACGGGTAGGGCTAAAAATGAATGCCCCAGATGTGCACTGCAAAATGTACTGTATTACAAGTCTTAAAGTGACTATTAATTACTTATCAAAAGATGCAGCAAATGCAGTTAAGATGGACATGATTGCAGCTGTGTTGAGGAAGAGAAATCAGCCATCCTACTCTCTTTCTTAACCTCACATGTTGTAAAACTGCCCCAGGATCAGCTGCAGAGAACATTCTCACCGTCTTCTTCACTGTGGCTGCATCAGCGAGGGGGATTGTGAGTGATGTAAGACACAGCACACACACAATTTACCCATGATGCCTTGCGCTTCAGGGCTGAGACCTCAGCTTGTCACAGTCAAGCATGCTGGGATGTTGCCAGGCAACGTGACGTCAACAAAGATATGCGTGTACGTCTATCACTGTGATTTCCCCAGGACTGAGTGACTGTGTGTGCGTGTGAGTGAGAGTGTGTGTGTGTAGCTCGTTTTAGCATAGGAACAAAAGGTCCTCTTTGACTGTCTTTCATTATTATGATTAAATCCTGCTTAAATTAAGCCCCACTCGTATTAAATAAGAACTCCACAGCAATACATTTCATCCAGGGGAAGTATTGGAAGTAGGATATGTAGAGGCTCACCTCTGTCCTTTTCATAAGACTCACACATATGGTGTCAATATATCTTTGTGTCAGCTTGGATACATGTTACTGATGCACTTGCAATCATTTTGACTACACCTGATTAGGTATTTCGTTTTTGAATCAAAGGCGAAGTTATTATTTTGTCACTTACGCTGAGTGATATCTCTGAATTTAGTCCCTGGTGCTCACAGTGTTGAATACTTGCAAGGCACCCCTATGTTTTCAAGGTTAAGTTGCCAACCATTTGTTGCATCTCTCTCTCCCTCTTTTCCTGTCATCCCGCTACCATCGCTATCTCTTAAAATGCCTCAAAAATAAAAAATAATAGGAAGCAAGAGCAACATTTATATTCAGAGTTTGTGTTCCTGTTACTCCACAGACCTCTGTAAACTGTTTTTATTGGAACTACTTACCACTGAAAATATAGTCCCTATGATAATTGTTGACAGCAGTGTCGGTGGATTATCCAGAGTAAAAGGGACAATACCATTGTTTGATGCTTTGAGCACCACAAACCAAATTCTATTTACTGCCATTGTTTTGGGATGGAGTCAGAAATGTTGTAGATGACAGATATCCCAAAAAAACAAAAACAAACAAACACTGCATGCATGTTTTTTGTTTGTGTGTTTGTGTGTCATCTGAGTGAAACAGACTCTAACATTATAACCACAAGAAGTATAACTTGATTACTAGAGCTGAATTCTTCAGAGCTGGACAATTTATTTTATTTCTGTGGCATGTGTTTACCCATCATGTCAACTCAGCTATTTATTATAATTTCTGTATATTTGTTTCTATCTATAAAATACACAGCTATGTAAAAGATGCAATATCCACACAGCAAAATGTACATACATAAGCACACTAACGGCTACATGCTGTATTGACACATTCACGTATCCATGAAAAAAAGCTTGTGCCGGAGAGGAAGGAAGCTAAGAGCTTATACAAAGACCTCTGCTATAGTTATAGTATAAAGGTGCTCGCTGTGTGTGTAACCCAGAGGCTACTGTATATGTGACCCTTCAGAGCAGGTTGACTCTTTGTTTCTGGGGGACTTTTTTACCTGTTCAGGCCGTCAAGCTTAACATCTGGAGCTCTCTCTGTCTCCTCAGTCACATACATGCTTGCACAGACAGTATGCACATGTTGACGTGATTGCACTTGCAGTCTCGCGCATGCCGTGACACATTGCAGTTCACTACAAATTAGTTACTCTCATCGTGGCCCCCTTTCCTTGATCCAGCCATAGGAGGCAAACACAGACACTGATCTCACTGTTGATGTCTGAGAGTAAAAAAAAACCTTTCCTGCCAGCCTCCAGCGGATAAGCCTAGAACTTGCATTAGGTGTAGTTAGCGTCATGGCGCGTTTGCATACAAGTCTGAGGGACAGTTTGAATGTGTCACAAAGGGTGAGAGGAGTGTGTGTGTGTGTGTGTGTGTGTGTGTGTGTGTGTGTGTGTGTGTGTGTGTGTGTGTGTGTGTGTGTGTGTGTGTGTGCGTGTTTGGAGTGAAGGGAGCCAGAACAAACATATCAGCAGAAGAAAAAAAGAAGAAGAGGAAGTAGAAGAAGGAGGCGGGTGTCTTGGGGACACACGAGAAAAGCGTCTGTTTGGGAAGAGGAATGAAGTTGAAAGCGAAAAAAAAAACAAAGATGAAGAAGAAAAAAACCTAGCCAATTCTTAGCGTAATTTCCTGTGATTTCAAAGTTGGCAGACATAGAGGAAAAGGAATTTGAAGGAAACATTAGTGTTTGATGTGAAAAGAGGGGAGGGGTGATGGAGTGGGAGAAAAAAAAAAAGATATCCTGGAAAATGAAAGAGAAATGTAAGGTGTGTGTGTGTGTGTGTGTGTGTGTGTGTGTGTGTGTGTGCATGGGGAGGGAGAGGGGGCGGGGTGAATGTGTCAAGGAGTCAGGCAGAAACCATTACCAGTGTTGGCAGTTTGTTCCTTACATACTGGGTCAACTTAATAGAAGCCAAGCATTTAAAGTCAAGTGGAAATGTGGCTGACCTGCGCCTGTTCAGTCCATACAAATCACAACACCCCTCCACAAGCATGCTGTCCTCCACTGCTTTGTGTACTAAGTGTAACACTGTTTTTAAAGATTATTTTTCAGGAATCATCCTTATTCAGTAATGATCAGCTGGCAGGAAAGGAAAAAGGAAAAACAATATAATGAGCAACATTTCAATATGTCTCTGCTCCTTTGTTTTTATTCACTTCATACAATACAACAACATGTTTTACATTGCTTTTCCACTAAATTAAAACCAGTGTCATGCACCTGTCAATATGCATAAAGCTTTTAATTCAATTGAATTACAAATTTAGTATAAAAGTTTTCTTTCTTGTGGTATTGTAACGGAATAGGCCTTTACATTTCAACATGCACAGGTGTAAATATTCAGATGAATGAACGCTGAATTCCATTTGGCTGCTTCAGTTTCAGGGTCCTGTTATTGTTTAATGCTGATTAATGTCACACTGTCGTGGCTTACTGCGACACTTGAATAGAGCGGAGCCATTATTAATGTTATTAGTAACACCTGTGTTAAAAATGTCTGCTGTGAAAAAGGCCAAGGACTGAAGCAGCTAAATGGAATTCGGCCTTCGTTAATTTAATTATTTACACCTGTGCGACATGACTACAGTAACAAAATGTCTCTCATGAAAAAGATTGATTGACAGCTCTCTTAATACCTAACAAGAGACAACAAGTAAGGTTGCAAACATTTGAATAAATCTAGCCTATATTTCTTTATTATTATCACACAAAATGCTGATAATTAAAACTTAATCTGTGAGTACACCGTGGCCAGAAGAAAGTGATTGGGCTTTTAAGTCTCCATTAAAACAAAACTGTATCCTTGTCTGTCCAAACATCATCTTGTGGACTATCGACTTTAGGGAGTTAGATGGGTAATTTACGACATCGATTGAGCCTGAGTGGGGGGGATCCTCACCAGTGGGGAGAGCGAGGGCCACTTGGAAGCACTTAGGGGCCCCGGGTGCTGGGATTGTCTCTGGGGTTAATGCAGCCAGCGCTGCTGCCTCTGACAGATCGCTGGGAAGCCCCAATAAATCAGCCCCTCTGCCAGGAAAGATGGAGGGAGAGGAGGGGTGGGGGTGCAAAGGGGACCACTCCAGCCTCGGCACACCCCTCTCTTTTTTAAAAAGGCTCTTGAAAAACCGAAGGCTCTCTGTACACATCCCAACCATGCATATGCACACACACAACACACACTTTCTTTCTTCTATCTCCTCCAAAACTTCAGACCTGCACTCCATGCCAGCCCACAGGACCGTGGACGAGAAGGAGGGAGGGAGGGGGGGGAAAGAGAGAGAGAGAGAGAGAGAGAGAGAGAGAGAGAGAGAGAGAGAGAGAGAGAGAGAGAGAGAGAGAGAGAGAGAGAGACTGATTAATTAAGGGTTCCTCTCTGGCTATAGAATAGATGAAGTTTCAGGATCAATTAATTAGCAAGCTAGGCTACGCATGTCAATGGCTCTAATAGCTTGCTCTCATTTGTAACTTTTATTACCCCGCTGCTGTGGAGTGGCTCTCAGCCAATCAGACGCTACGTGGAGGCGATGCTACGTGGCCATTAACTGGAAAGGGGGGAGAACACCCCTCCCATATCACAGAGCAGCTGAAGTAACACTATCAATTACATAAATGTATAGTGTGTATATGCGAGATCCAACATCAAGGAAGATGGCAAAGCACAGAATGCGACACACATTAGTAAATTCTGTGTTCTATGTATAAAATAAATTGTGATATTTATGATATGATCCAGTGAATTATACTTTTGTGAGCCATTAGTGAAATTACAAACCCAACTGTCAATTTCTTGCTGTTGCATTAGTTGTATGAGCTGCAAACTCCATCATTCATGCAGGCAGGTTAAGGGATGTTGGAATTTAATATAATTTAGTGTTGAATGCAGTCAATTGGAGTAAAACGTCACAAACGGAGTGTTTTTGAAAGATCCAGGCTCGGCGCTCTGTCTGCGGCGCTCTATATGTGCCTATTGATAAGATAAAAGAGCAGAGAGATGAAAGTGGAGCGAAACGGAGGGAGCAATGACAAGAGAGGAAAGAAAGGGATGCTTTACGTCTTTGCCGAGTTACTAGGGGATTAGTCGCTGCTCTAATTGGCTCACCGAGAATTCATCTCGGTTTTCTTTTTAGATTAGAGATAGATTTTTACAAAGGTCAATCTCCGGCATCTCGGTTTCTGGGCTTCATTTGTAGAGAGGAAAAAGTGAAGAGACGTGACACGACATCAACTTTTGAAAACAGATCTGAGAAGGCTTAGATTGGCATGATCAAGGTGTTACCACATCCATCCATTTGGTGTTAGATAGAAGACAAGATGAAGATGGAGCTCAGTTATATGGACTTTGGAGTCTTCAAAGTCTAACATGCTGTGTTGACTTAATATAAGTCGACCTGTATTTTAAGATAGCCCCGACACTGTGGCGACAGATTTTTAGATAAGCACTAAATACAGGAAGATAAATACAGTTAATAAATTAGTCTCTTCATAAAATGTAGTTATTTAAATGAGATACTTTAAATGTGTTAAACTGTTGTGTGTTGTGTTGTTTAGTTATCGTACAGTGATCAATGCGTGTTTCTCTCACCATCAGAGTGGTTGACATGACAATAAATTAATATTACTTAATTATACGGCCAGTTTACGAGGTACATTAGGTTAGTGAAAACTAGGGCGGTGTCGTTTCCACTTTTTGTTTCTGTTACTTAGCCTACCGTCGTTGATATAAACATGGTGGACACGAGACAGACACCTCTCAGTATAATGCAACACACTTCTAATGATCATAAAGATGAATCAACACTTCACAAAAAGTGAAACTGACAAAGGACATGGACAACTTAAGCCTACCTGCTTGTAACCCTTTTACCACATCATCCTCACATCAGCAGCACCTGATTCATCTCGAACACACCGCACCACACTGACCTGAAGGAACCCGACGATCCATAGTGTCACTGTCATTTAACACAGAGGCACCTCAGAGCGTCAGCATGCAAGAAAGACTGCCTCGCAGCAGGGGATGTAAAATACGAGTATAATCTCTGCTGATGTCGACCGCTAATGGTGAATGGTGTTTCAACTAGAAGTCCCCTTCCCTCCCCCCTGTCCCCCCTCCCTGTTCTGATGTATTTGACATGACTCTTACACAAGTTCGAGCCTGTCATCACAGCGAGCGGTGCAAAATGCCGGAATGATTGATCTGAAAAGACACTTCAAGGCTATTTTGCGCTGAATTGTGATGTTTACATGTGTTGCAATCCTTCTTACCTTCTTCTTCTTTTTATAATGATTATCTGTCAAGTTTGGGTTTGAGTTACATCTACATGTAATATTAGGTAACCTTCTCTCCGCTAAATGTCCGATATAAACGTTCTGAGTTAAGAAAAACTTCAGGTGATCAATGATCGATTCACCAGCCTCTGTTTTTGGGGAAGCCTGCTATAACTCCTTCAGTACTAACATCTGCACCCTCTCTCATTCAGATCCATTTTTGAACCCCCCCCCCCACACACACACACACAATGTATCACATTAGTTTTTTTCTCTCCCTCTTTCTCAATCTCCCCACTCTCTTCTGTCTTTCTTGGCCACAGATTGGGGTCAGGAGTTTAGTAGGGGAAAAACATTTGGCGTTGGTGGCACGGGGCCCAGAGCCTCTCGCAAAAAATAAAAAAAAAGGAAAAATAAATCGCTGTTCACACACACATTACAGAGAGCATTAACCTGCCCTGCTCTCCCTCTCCAAATGTCTCCATTACGGCTCTGCTTGGAACAACACAGGCACCGCTAGTCACAGCCTGCCATCAATTGATGTGAGCAGAAAACAGAGAATTAGAGGCAGGGAAAAATAAAGAAAGACAGACGGGGGGGCAGAGAGCAACGTTTGGCAGTCTTCAGAAAGGGATCCGAGATGAAAATATAGAAAAACACGCCTGTGTGTCTAACAGTCGATAGCTTACACTATCTGCTCGCTTTCACTCGCCGTCAACGCGATGTTGATGTTATCACCAGGTCGATAAGTCACAATCTTTGAATAGACAGGCTTGTGCTTTCATTTGTGAATAAAAACCTGCAGTATATGTAGTGCACCATGCTTCATACAATGAAAATACCAGACAATTCATCTGCAGCCTTGTTTTTCTTTGTTGCCGGAGTGTGACGGTGTTTCTATGTGTTTCAATTTAGTCTAGGTTCAGGTTACTGGCATGTCACGATTGAGAGTCCTGTATATCCCTCCTCCTGCCCCTCACCCTTTTTTGTCTCAGTCCTCCAAGGGCAGCTCATTCCTTGAGGTGTCAAGGTCCTCCGGATGTATGAGGAGGGGGGAGGAGCGAGAGAAAGAGATATCAAAGAGAGGTATAGAGCTGGCGGAGAGCGGCGGAGAGCGGCGGAGAGCGCCGTCTCTTTGTGAGATGCAATGACGATGACGAGTACGGTGATGCATCCCCTCTTCTTTCCCCTAATGTTTAATCATGAGCCTGTTGATGCTGATCCGTCCCCCCGACGCCTTGCATTTCATTAAGGGACTCACCTTCGCCTTCACAAACCAGGCTTGGTGTTGCCATCATCCTGTATACAAGAGACGAGTGCGTGTGGTATTGGCTGTGATTGGCTGATCGTATCGCCACACAGAGCTGAAGAAGCTGGTTGATTTTGTTTTGGTCCTGAGTGTAATGATAACCTCTTGTCGGCTGCGTCAGCTCAGCTCAGAGGTAAAAATCTTTTTCTTTAGATATCATCTTTGTATGTTAGAAAAATGAGGAGAATGGATATTCATATTGCCAGTGACGGACTTTAGCAACAGCACATATGCGTAGCCACTGCTTTGTTGTGTTGCTTTGCAATGTTCTTAGAAATAATCCCAAGGTTCAAACATCTTGACATACACTAAATTAAAAAGCTTGTATTATAACTCATTTTCTAGGATTCAGTGAAAAACTAAATGTTGTCTAATGCACACAAAGTAGATAGGTGTATAGGAAAATAAAGTACACAAAAGGTGTATAAGAGATGCATTTATTTGCCCAATCTGTCGTGTAAATGTGCAGTTTTTTAATCAAGTCTTTGTCCTAATCCCCCTCATTTTATTAAACAAGTCTTTTTTTTTACAGTCAGAGATTTAAGGTGTGATAGAGCAGACAGCAGGAGGAAAAGGAAAGCTGCAGGTCAACTGAAATATGTGACAGTTGGATCGTTTCAATGCTTCAGCCATTTATGGCATTTATGGCTTTAGAGAAGTAGATGAGGCGACTGCCACAGTTGTCAGAGTTATTTTGATAGCCGTATACTTTTTCATTCTTTTGACTGACAGATCTGTCAACACTGCTATTTCTCCCTTACTGTTTCCTTGCTGCACTTGCTTGCTGAAACTTTCTTTGATTATATGCCTTCATGTTAGCTTTTAGATTTACTGAACTGCTATAGAGTATGAATATGAAAAAAATCATGTTTCCTTTTGCAATCTGTTTACACATGTAGGTAATATCACCAAGTCTACTGACGTATGTACTTACAGTGCGTTCAGAAAGTATTCAGTGTTCTATAACATGGATTAAATTAATGTTATAATAAGGCTGTAATGTAACAAAATGGGGAAAAGGTGAACACTTACTGAATGCACTGTAAATTCATCTTCATATTGCACATCTTGGCCTCTTTTTGCCACTCAGGGACCTTACATAAGTCATTTGGGGACATCATTGAAGAAGACGTATTTGCCATTTTGTTGCAAGTTTGAATCGATGACGTTGGGCTTTTAGTGTAATGTATGCTAACGTTAGCAAAGCAGGTATATGGTATTGAAGCATCCATCAATTTCTGTGCGGGATATAAATATAATATAGTGCTAACAGTGTGATCATGTCCTTTCATCAGCGTGCCCTACCGTCACATGTTGAATATTCGTTGGTATTATAATTAACTACCCTATATAGATCAGGGTGAGGTGTCATACAGCAATACAGTTTTCTTGGTCCAGCGAAGTCACTAGTGCCGTGTAATTAAATGTACTGAAACATGTCAGTATGCGTTCTACCCCGGCTTTATTTTTATGTTTGCTCTTGATGTGCACTATTGTACCACAATGTATTGCACAAAGGAAATTGAGGAGCTCGTCAATCAAACTGCGACTTAATGAAGCTACTTGAGATCTTTCTAGAGCTGTCTCAATACCTTCCCCGATTTGTTTACATTTTTGTGAGTATCGTCTCCTTTTCATTTGTGTGTTGAACTGTGGGACACTGGAACACTCCGAAAATAATAGACAAACAACATTAAAAAAGTGAGTTTTGTTTGGTCACGTTTCAGCATTAACCTGCTTAAAAATGAGTGCGTAGTCATCAAACCTCAAACTACTCCCGGCTCGTTTGTGGCAATTAATTAATTACATTCACCTGGTGTTCCTGGTGCCAATCTGAGCAGTGGGATCTATATTATCCATCCATCTCTGCCTCTCCTATACCTCCTCAAATTATGTGAGTATAAAAGAACTCGAAGCTCCACTGAAGCTCTTTCACGTTTTCTTCCTGTCTCCATTTGTCTTCATCATTATTTCACATTACCCCCCATCCCTCCTCTAAGATTCTTCTTGCTTCCTTCCTCTACTTCTCTTTTACACTTGTCTGTGTCGCCCCTTCCTCCCCACATATCTCTCTGTCTGCATCACGTCTTTATCAGTCTCACTCTGACTTTATCGTGTGAAACATTGCTTTATCCATCCCTTTAAGTATCTCAGTCTGTAACAGCCCTCTTCTATCTCCCCTCTGCCTCTTATCTCTCCATCTCTGTCTCTCTAAACATTTTCCTTTGCCACCGTCTCCGGGTGTCTTCACATGTCTGTATCATGTTTTATGCTGCTTCTCTTTACTCTTTGTCAAACTCATCTGACTCTTTATTACTTATAACCCCTTCTCTCTTTCTTTTTATTTTTTATTTCAAGCTAGCACTTCTGTGATCTGTGGTACTAGCATGATAGCATGCTGATGCTGATGCTGTGCCTGTCATGCCTGTCAGTGTGTGTATGTGTGCGTTCAGGGGTCAGGGTGGTGGCTCTGCTTAGCTCTCTGGTTGGCTGAGCCCATCTGTCACTCAAAAACAGGTGACCTGTGATCCCGGTTGCCATCAAGCTGCATCGCCACTTCGACAGAATTATGAAAATTCCTGTCTATTGCTCATTGGCCCAATTGAATTGCAAGCAGTGCCTTGTTCCGGGCATGGTTTTTAAACGGCTGATTTAAGGCACCACACCCACATGTGGACACACACACACACACACACACACACACACACACACACACACACACACACACACACACACACACACACACACACACACACACACACCACTGCGATGGATGAGGGTTAGCATGGCTATTTATTCCCCTGCATTTGCAGAACAGGAAGATATTGTCTGCCTTTGCATATGATTCTTGTTTTGATAGATTTTTGATTGAGTTCTTCTCAGTGTTTGTGTCTTTGTATCTTAATATGCCGCCAAGGCTTTTGTTTTCATCACACTGTTTTCTGCAGTTTATGGTGAATTATTTGCTTCGCAGGACGTCTATTCTGCGTCATTTCTCCCTACAGCACCTCACATCTGTTGTCATTTCATTACAGACATTTATTTGACACTGTGTGCCTGCCAAAACACTCTGGATAAATCACACTGTTTTTTTCTCTGCTTCCACACACCTGAGTGGAAGGAAAGAAAAGGCATAAAATGGTCTTATTTTCTACATCCAGCAGTTATTTTTATTGGTGTAAGCAACAGCACAGCAAGTCTGTTTATCACTAAGCATATTTTCAGTCAAAGAGAATCAGGTTTCAGTGAGTTGGTGTGTTCTCAGTGGGTACAGTACATTCATACAGTCGCCCCCAGCGATCAAACAGAAGCTGCGTTTGAATGGCTCTTTCTTCCCTCCCAAAGCCACTGTGACAGGTTGCTACTTGTTAGACCTCCAGTCTGCCTTCTGTCTCTGTTCCTGTTTGACTGACTGACTGGCGGTATTTTGTGTGTCTCCATGGCTGTCTCTTGTGCTTGCTTATCTGATTTCCTGTCTACCTGCTTGGACATTTGTCAGTATATGTTCTTGAATACACTGCAGATGGACATTCTTTAAAGGTTCGCTGTGAAGGTTTTTCTATACAAAGTAGTTACAGGATTGAAAAGGAATTAAATGTAAAAATGAGGAGAAAAGGTATAAATCATTGTTCAGTGCTGCATTGACGGAAACCACCTACGGCCATGATAACAACATGGGAGCATTGGGAAGACCCAAGTATTATCAACAACAGTGATTTGACACCACATACTTTAGGATGGAACAAATGAACCACTGACCCTCGTTGGAAAAAGTTTGGTTGCCATTTACACAAGTTGCTAACATCTTCAACAGTGCTGATAGACCTTTTCGCATTTTGACTTGTCAAAGCAGGAATAGCACATGTGTTACAGCTCTAATTACATTTGCATTTTAAATGGCCCCGTAAGCAGCAACTAACGATTATTTACTTTCATCATTGATTAATCTGCCGATTATTTTGCCGATTAATCATTTGGTCGATACAATGTCAGAAAATAGGGAAAAAAGAAAAGTGTTTCTCCAAAGTCCAAGGTTGTGTCTCTAATGTCTTGTTTTCCCTGTCCAAAACCCAGAGATATTCAGATTAATATGATAAAAAACAGAGAAAAGCAAGAAATCTCCATATTTGAGAGGCTGAAAACAGAACTTTCTGCCATTTTTGCATGACAGATTACTTTTAACGATTAATCGATTATCAAAATAGTTCGGAGGTTATTTTAATGTTGTGCTATGATATGGCAAAAGGTCTGCTGTGAAAAAGGGTCTGTTATAATCCTTTAAAAAGGTATAGCACCAGTACATTTCCACATCAGTGCTCCCAAATTGTAGCAAGAGTTCTTGAATTTTACAAACTTGAAAATCAATAAAATATTAATCACATAGCATTATTCAATAAGCTCTCCACGTTTATTTTTTACCAATCCAGTCAGTTACGGATCTCTTTATCCTGACATAAAGAGAGACAGCAGACGTAACATTGGTGTGTTGGCGCTCTCTTGTTCCAGCGCGCTTGCTAGCTGTGTCCCAGGTGTATTTTTACATATAAAATCTCCGCAACTCAAACTGGCAATTTTAAAGACAACAGAAACTGGTGTAGTTTATTATTTATTCATTAGCTTTTCATGCTTTCTAACAAGGTTATTTATAGCACCAAGGAGGATTTTTTGGAGGCACAAACCCTAAAGAGCCATTCTCCATTGACCCTTTTTTTGTGTGTTTTGTCTGTTTCGCTGCTCCGTCAATCCATCTATTCCTCTGTCTATCTGTCACTGTCTGCCCATATCTGTCTGTCTGCCTGTCATTGTGTTTGTCTGAGAAAGGAACCCACCCACGGTTGTCTGGTCTCAATCTCCATGGCGACCTAATCCTCGCCAATCCCAAAACAGTAGTGTTCCAGTTGAGACCCACTGTGTGCTACACCAGCCTGTCATCACTGATCACAGGATAGAGTTGTTTCTGTTTTATCAGAGTGGCTTTGATCCACATCTAATGACGCTGCTGTGTGTGTGTGTGTGTGTGTGTGTGTGTGTGTGTGTGTGTGTGTGTGTGTGTGTGTGTTAGAGAGAGAGAGAGAGCATTTGTTTGTCTTTTCTTCCTTTAACAAATCACAACATACTATATATAATTGATGTGCATTCTTTTGAGCACATTGGTATGAGAGGTGTGTGTGTGTGTGTGTGTGTGTGTGTGTGTGTGTGTGTGTGTGTGTGTGTGTGTGTGTGTGTGTGAGCGTGCATGTGTGTGTTGCCCGGACGGCAGTAATGAATCCAGTAGTGCTGTTGGCATGAGCGGGGCCATGCTATTAACCTCTCTGCCAGCTAGACTGATCTCACCCTGTCTGTCTGTCTCATCGGCCTAATGACACTCTCACACGCTGAGTGCGCGCACACACACACACACACACGCACACACACACACACACACACACGCACACACACACACACACTCACACACACAGACCTGTCCTTTCTAATCAAATTTTCATTGAAGTGAAAAGTATTCTACATTGTCCAATCATCTCTATTCAGAGCGTCAAAAAGCTTCTGCCAGCATAGAGAGAAGATTTTTTTTCAACACCCACTCAAACGAAGTTACACTTCAAAAATATTTCTAACGTATTAATCTCCTCTTGCCCTCTGCAGCCGGATCACATTTCACTGTATTTTACACCAGCCACCAGTTTCAACAGTGCTTTTATGACTGACTGCGTTTTCACACTCATATCAGTCAGTGTAAAACTACAACTCTGGATGTGTGCTCTTTACTTTTGATCTGACAAGACCGTAGTGCAGTAGTTCCGTCATGTCGGGAGTCCCCTATAATAGCATCATTTAAGATATAAATCAGAGAGTTTTACTTTGCCAAGCCTGCCAAAGAAGATTTAAAGGGACATTTCAAAGCTTAGGACTCGGCGCAAAAGCTGGAGGTGGACGATGAGCTGTACAGGCTGTGTGTTTAATGAGTTTGTGGCAACACTTCTGGTCGTCACTGAATAAAATAAGCAACATGACATGTTGGGGAAAGAATATGACATGAAAAGTGCTGTAAAACTGTTTCAACAGTGGTCGTAAATGTTGTTTAATACTCTGTACTTGGCTTTTGTGTGTGTGCGCATGCGTGTCTGTGTGAATGAGAAAACCCCAGCCTCCGTAGGAAATCCTTAGAGGAGCGAGGAGCACCTGGCGCTGTCTGTAGTCATAACAAATGACAAGGAGGGATTTAGACTACATTTGTATTGGTGCCAGCTTGTTACACGCACTCCCTGTTCACATTCGCTCTCATAACCGGCGTGTAATGCAGCATTGGCACTTGGCTCGGCTTCGCCCTCGCAAGTTAGTTTTTTAACTGCTATGCTCTGGAATGCCCCGGCTCATCCATGTGTCCCTCATTAGGGTTACGGCCTGGGACGGGCCAGCAGTAATATCCAACACACCTCATCCCATCTGTGAGTGGGTATAATGCAGAGAGAGGAGGATGCATTTGGCAAGCCAGAGGACATAAAGTTAGAGGTTTCTGCAGTGAGAGTTCATTAGGCAGAGGCCTGCTGGGAGACGGGTGTCAGCCTGTTCTCAGCTAAATTAAAAGCGTTAGCTGAGAGACAATCAGATGAATTAGCAAATGGATAGAGGCGAGTTTGTGTACGCCCACTTGGGATGTTTTTGTTTTTATTGTCCTATGTTTCCAAGAGGATTGTAGGTGAGAAGAGTCTCCTGCTTTTATGTGATCGACTATTACAGTACGTCTCCCAGCACCTGCCGTGACGCCTACTAATTGCAACTGACAGCCTCTCTGCATTACTTTTAATTTAAAATGAAAGTTTTGCTTTAACCTCAGCCTTAACCTTAATGTCTCCCCGCTAACCATTGTGTGATTGGTCATTTCAGCAGGTGGCGCCATATGGTCAGCAGGGGATGGGGGGCTACAGCCAGCAACAGCAGCAGCAGCAGCAGCAGCAGCAGGCGGGGCAGCAGGGGAACCCTCCATACTTCAGCCCCCCTCAGCAGACCCCGCCAGGCCCAACTCAGAGCCCCTATCTGCAGCCTCGACCACCGCCGCAACAGGTACTAACGCACACACACACACAAACTCATCATACCCAAACACCCACTGTGCTGTTTCCTGTGTGGAAATATTGGCCAAGACCTTCCGCTGTAATCAGGCCTAAAGTCCCCTTGACATGCTGGGAGCAAAAAATGGAAATGATTACCATAACTCAATAAATATATATGAATAAATATATCAGTTACATATAGATACGCAGGTGTCGCTAATCACATGTAGTATCAAGAATAACATTTGAAACATCAACCGGAAAGGGATTTCAGACAAATCCTTTCCCTTGAGTTGTATTTTAATATTATAGTGGTGATAAGATTGTGTGAGTGTGTGTGTGTGAGTGTGTGTACGTGTGTGTGTGTGTGAGTGTGTGTGTGTGTGTGTGTGTGTGTGTCTGTGTGTGTCTGTGTGTGAGTGTGTGTATGTGTGTGAGTGTGTGTGTGTGAGTGTGTGTGTGTGTGTGTGTGTGTGTGTGTGTGTGTGTGTGTGTCTGTGTGTGAGTGTGTGTATGTGTGTGTGTGTGTGTGTGTGTGTGTGTGTGTGTTATTCATGAGAGGTATTTTAGTTAAATCTCACTGTGTTCTATATATTTTCGTATCTTCTCAACTCACACGCACACACACACACTTACATACACTTTACTTTTGAATGCAATACAAGTTCACAGGTTGGCCAGTCATAGATTATAAACACATATTGTACTTTCTATGCGCACAAACCCGCCTGTGCAAACCCAATCCTCAGTATAACAAAAGGTCTGTTCCACAGATTTGGATTGAGGCTTGTCTTGCCAAGTTTCAGCATGATGTTCTGTAGAAAACTTTTCCATTGGGAAGCTGGGTTCAAGCAGTTGTTTTGAGTTGAGTGAAGGCTGCCCATGTGTTTCCCATCCACTCTGCAGCCAGAGGGATCTATCAGCCTGCACGGAGTGACTCTGGTTCACAGCCTTGCCCTGGATCAGAACAGAGCAGAACAAAACTGAGCAGGAGAAAGAACAATACACAACGGGAGAGATTATGAAAGAACTGGACAGGAAGGGAAAGATCAGACAGAACAGGGAGGGAAAGGAGATGACGGGTCGAAGTAGTACAGGAAAAGACGGATGAGTGAAGTAGGGTTGCCCCGAGCCATTCTGCAAGAACAGCATCAGCATTTTAATGAATCAATTGTGGCTTTATTAGTACATATCAAATCTTTGTTTGTGTTTCGTAAAAAAAGACAATCTGTGATTGCAAAGAGTACAAAACATAGATAGATGTAGCACCGCCTTGGCCAGCTGCAACACTAAAATATTGCTTCATTTATCCACAATTTAACACTGAAAGTTATTATTGGTACCTATGTTCCCTCTAATACTTACTGTACTTAAAGTAAAAAAGAATTGTAGTCCGGACATTTACTTTCAGTAAAGTGATTGCTACATTTATACGCATGATTGATTTGTGTCTCGCCCACTAAAGAGCAGAACGATCACAAAACAAGAGCGAGCAGTTAATGAAGAGATCCACACTGACAGCTCATCCCTGTACCCCTGTATTTTTATTTGAATTTAAAGGCATGTTCATGCAAATAATAATAAAGGGCAGCAGAACAGGGCTATTTTTTTTTTAAAGCATACCTTTTTAGCCCAGACACCGTCTTGCGTCATTAGTAGTTCACTTGTAGAGAGAGAGAGAGAGCCTTGTTTGTCTTTTTCTTCCTTTAACAAATCATAACATACTATATATAATGATGTGCATTCTTTTGAGACATTGGTATGAGATGTGGTGTGTGTGTGTGTGTGTGTGGTGTGTGGTGTGGTGTGTGAGCGTGCATGTGTTGGTTGTCCCGGACGGCAGTAATGAATCCAGTAGTGCTGTTGGCATGGCGGGGCCATGCTATTAACCTCTCTGCAGCTAGACTGATCTCACCGTCTGTCTGTCTCTCATCGGCCTAATGACACTCTCACACGCTGAGGCGCGCACACACCACACCCACACACGCACACAACACACACACACACACACACACACACACACACACTCACACACACGACCTGTCCTTTCTAATCAAATTTTCATTGGTGAAAAGTATTCTACATTGTCCAATCATCTCTATTCAGAGCGTCAAAAAGCTTCTGCCAGCATAGAGAGAAGATTTTTTTCAACACCCACTCAAACGAAGTTAAACTTCAAAAATATTTCTAACGTATTAATCTCCTCTTGCCCTCTGCAGCCGGATCACATTTCACTGTATTTACACCAGCCACCAGTTTCAACAGTGCTTTTATGACTGACTGCGTTTTCACCACTCATATCAGTCAGTGTAAAACTACAACTCTGGATGTGTGCTCTTTACTTTTGATCTGACAAGACCGTAGTGCAGTAGTTCCGTCATGTCGGGAGTCCCCTATAATAGCATCATTTAAGATATAAATCAGAGAGTTTTACTTTGCCAAGCCTGCCAAAGAAGATTTAAAGGGACATTTCAAAGCTTAGGACTCGGCGCAAAAGCTGGAGGTGGACGATGAGCTGTACAGGCTGTGTGTTTTAATGAGTTTGTGGCAACACTTCTGGTCGTCACTGAATAAAATAAGCAACATGACATGTTGGGAAAGAAATATGACATGAAAAGTGCTGTAAAACTGTTTAACAGTGGTCGTAAATGTTGTTTAATACTCTGTACTTGGCTTTTGTGTGTGTGCGCATGCGTGTCTGTGTGAATGAGAAAACCCCAGCCTCCGTAGGAAATCCTTAGAGGAGCGAGGAGCACCTGGCGCTGTCTGTAGTCATAACAAATGACAAGGAGGGATTTAGACTACATTTGTATTGGTGCCAGCTTGTTACACGCATGTGTGTGCGTGTGTGTGTGTGTGTGTGTGTGTGTGTGTGTGTGTGTGTGTGTGTGTGTGTGTGTGCGCGCGTGCGTGCGTGTGTGTGCGCAGGGCCTATTATTGCTGCTATAATCTGCTCTCTCCTGCCAGCCATGGTTATTACAGTTGTCGATATGGTGCTCAGGGCTTTTATAGACACAAGCAGCAAGACTCAGTCTGGACGCCCGCCAGAGTGTGTGTGCGCGTGCCAAAGTGCTTTATATTTGTTGTTATACTTGTGTGTGCACATGTGTGTGCATGATCCTTTTGCTCCCTGTGTGTGTGTAATTGAGCTCTCCTCTCATGTAAAGACCGGTTCAACAGTGTGTTAATTACTTATGTTACAAAGTGTGTGATCCGGCATTGTACGCATTATAATATCTACAGTGTTTTCTTTATTCCTGCATGTATGTATGTCGGTGAACGTGTGTGGGCCCCGTCTTTGCTTGGCCAAGTTTACTGCGTTAAAGACTTGGAGTCTTCACTGTTAATGTATTAAAGAGAGGGAAAGAGAGAATAACTTCTAAAAGAAAAGAAAAATACAAAGTGGGAAGAGAGGAAAAAGGCTTCAGTGTTTGGAAGATGTTGCTGGAGAGTCAAAAAGGGAATAGAAGAAGGAAGAGACAGAATGAGGGAGAAAGGTGGGGAAAGCGGTATTGGCTGGGAAGGAAATGGGGAAGGATGGAGGTGTGGAGGTGTGGAGGGGTTTTCTCCTCGTGGTATTCAGCCCTGACTGATGCTTGTTGTTCAGTCTACTTCTACTGTTTACTGTCCTGCCAGCACAATTACTATTAGGGCTTGGCAGTGGGTTACAATGGGACTGAAACAATACTTGTGTAACATTTGCTTTTGTAACACTGTCTTAAGCACACACACACAAAGACGTACATCGCGAGGGTCGCCGATGGCCCATTTTCCCAGTCGCACTGCTCTTTTGGAAGTGTGCGACCATCTGTCCAGTTTGGCCAAACGATTAAACAAATCCTCCCTCTCGCTCTGTCTCTCTGTCTCTCTTCCTCTGTGAGCGAGTGTGCATGTGTGTCTGTGTGCCAGCAGTGTGATTGAGGGCTCCTCACATATCAGCAACCTGTGACCTCCGCGGCATGAAAAAACCCCCTGTCTCCCATGGTGTTTGTGTGTACACGTGTGTGCGTCTCTATTCTTTTTGTTTTGATGAAATGAAAACTCCCATCCCTTGACGGATCTTCCACTCTAGAAATTAAGAAACAATATGCCTTCTGTTCAGACAAAACATCTTGTTTTTAATGGATTCTTTATGAGCTCTAATTCGTGGAAATGTTTCAGTGTGTTCTGAGTAAGGTTCGCTTGTTATAATTGATCCTATTAAGTTTTAATTGTTGTTTCTCTATGGACTGAGTACATTTTAATTGTTTTAATTATTTCATAATGTAATAAGACCCCCTGAGCCCACATCGCCCATAAAAACCCGGTGAGATTTGTGAAAACTATGCATCAACAAACAACTCTTGACCTTTTTGAGGGTCACAGAAAAAACATACCACCATCATGAAATAAAAAGTAAAATAAAGTTTAAATGTATCTGTTTTGCACATGTCACCCATATGCTGTTTATGTGTATTCCTACATGTACAACAATGATAATAATGCCCTGGTATAATATACATAATAATAACACTCTGAAAGAGAACATTTGTAACATTTTGCTGCTAATACCGCTCTACTTTTATTTTTATTTTATTTTAGATGTAGGATATTTACTTGTAATCGGGTATATAAACACATCACTTAACATTCCTTTTGGCGGATGTGTCTCACATATCCTCCCCCAAGGATCTGAAAAAAGGTCTGAGTACTTCCTCCACGACTGACCAAAAGACAAATGTCCATTTATGCAGCCAGACACCAAAGTCATCAGACGAATCACAAAAACATTAGTCCTGTTTAGACAGCGCAGGTTTCCCACAAACAAACCAACACACACGTACAGTATGCACCAACACACTCAGTCAGGGTAATTTTGAAAGAGTCTTGTGGTAGCTTTGCATAGCATTTGGGCTAATGGCGTGCCGTGTGCTTCCTCCCAGGTCAGTGCATCCATTAGCAGCCATATAACTGCCACATAATGGCTTATTGGTTGGTGGGAAAAAAATTACCAAGGGGCCAGGACGAGAAGAGAGAGAGAGAGAGAGAGAGAGGGAGAGAGAGAGAGAGAGAAAGAGAGAGAGAGGTCGCCAGCAGGGCCTCCGAATTGAGTTACAGCTGTTGTGATTTGTCGTCTCTCAAGTCTTTTTCTCTCTCTTCTTTTTCATTTCTTGTTTCCGCCCCCTTCTCTTTCACCCTCAGGGCTTTGGGAGGTTTTTATCTTTCTAATGAGCCGTTGATTCTTTTTTTTTTTTTATCGTTACCTCATTCGTTCTGTATGGAAGGCAATATTTGTCATACTGTGAAGCCGGTGTTTGCATCTAGCATGTATGTGTGTCTGAGTGTGTGTGTGTGTGTGGACTGCAGCCAAACTAAGTGGTGCAAAGTGTTTACGCCGTGGTTTTGGTTGGCGTTGGTGGTAGAAGTGGACGCAGGGGTCAGAGTATTTTGGCACTGTTGCCTAGGTCGCCATGTTGTACATGCTGCCTTATCAATATGCAGCACGGTGGGCGGTTTACACTTGACTTGATTGCTTTAATTGGTTGGACACTTTTTACACACACACCCCCACACACACACACACCCACACACACTCAGGGATATAGCAGTTTCTGCCGTGCAATGGTTGCTCCGAATGTTTTGTTGTTGTGATATTTTGCCTCGCAAATGTGGGACTCTGCACTGTTCGGTTCAACTTTGCATGAGTCATTCTGCTCCTACACACTCATATGCATATTCTGTAAACACACACACATGCATGCGTACACTCACACATACATATACAAACAGACAGTTTGGAGTAGTGAGAAGTTTAAAGGTGATCCTCTGTTATGAGCAAAATTCATAAATATGTATAAGACGCAGATTGTAATGCGTGCGCTCATACACACACACACACACACACACACACAAACACACAAACACACACACACGAATGAACTGTCTAGTGTGTGTGTGCCAATGTAAGTATGCATATAGGTGACTGCTTGGCGGTAACATGTGCTTACTTGCTAATGCTGGCTTGGCTTGTGTAGCACGTGGGTGTGTGTGTGTGTATGTGTATGTATGTGTGTGTGTGTGTGTGTGTGTGTGTACGTGTGTGTGTGTGTGTGTGTGTGTGTGTGTGTGTGTGTGTGTTAAAATGATGTGGAAATCAAATTCACCTTGAAGTGTCCTTCTCTCTCCCCTCACCACCCCCGTATTTTTGCCTTCGTCTTTGCTTTGAACGCACTGCAGCACTCAGTTCAAAGAGAGACGCCTGTGTGTGTGTGTGTGTGTGTGTGTGTGTGTGTGTATGTGTGTGTGTATGTGTGTGTGTGTGTGTGTGTGTGTATGTGTGTGTGTGTGTGTGTGTGTGTGTTTGTAAGGAATGACAGCAGGGTTTGAGATGGAAAGAGGGAGAAGGAGAGAAAGACCCGCTGCTGCACTCCTTTAACTTTGTGTGTGTGTGTGTGTGTGTGTGTGTGTATGTGCGTGCGTGCGTGCATGGCATTATGTACACCTGTTCCTCTGCATATTTTGTCTTTATTATTATTTTACTTTAATTCTGTATGAGTGGATGCACATCACATTGATATTTATGTTTGGTGTATTTCTGCATGCATATGAATTTGAGCTTGTGTATGCATCTTTGTACACACACACACTCGCTCACAGGAACTCTGGGGATCTTATTGGAGCATTTGACCTAAAGGTCACACACTGGTAGCAATTGACAGCTTCAGATTGGCGCTCAATATCGGATATTCACAGTTGACTTTTGCACGGGATAATCAAACGTGATTAATTTCTCCAGCGGTTAGTATTCCACTCTCGCGTTCAGACAAGACCTGAGAATATGAGAGGACAAAGGGAAGGAGGAAATGGAGAAAAGAAGGAAGGAAGGAAAAAATAAACAAACATATTTTCTAGGGCATCAAAAGAAGGAAAGAAAAAAGATATTTAGAAAGGTTGGAAGGATGGACTGACATTGGAAAGGAAATCATGTAAGAACTGTAAGAAGCCAGAAAAGCTAGACAATAGAGACAAGAGACATTTGGACTGCAAGAAAAGAAATATTCACATCCTCACCAGGCCAGATGGAGAGAGTGTGTGTGCCCCCCCCCCCCTCTCTCTCTCGCTCCTCGTGGGTCCCACAGAGGCTGGTTTTAAGACGACGAGGCGGCAGGGCAGGAGACAGTAAAGGTCACCTCGTCTTTCTCTTACCCCCTGCTTCCTCGTTCTTTCCATCTCAGAAATGATTTCCACTCAAGAACTTCTGCTTCTGTCATATGGAGAAATGTTGCAGCTTGACATCAGAATATAGAATGATTGCTAGAGACAGACAAGGAAAGTCCTGAATCTTTTGTAGTATAACTTTTTATAGTTATACTACAAAAAGGACTTTTTATAGTATAGAAAATATAAAAAAATCTGTAATATTGTCATGAATGTACCTTCTATAAGAATAAGAATAAAGATGTTCCTTCCTTTAATCCTCCATACGTCTGTTTGTCTACTGTTTCCATTTCTCCCTCTCACCTGTCTCCCCATCCCTCCCTCCTCTCCTTTCTATTTCACACCATCTTTTTCATCCTGAATTCTTCTTTCCTTTTGACCTCATCCCCTCTTATTTCTTGTCCTCCTCCCCCTCCTCTCCTCTCTGACTTAGGAGGCTGTAGTCTCCAAAAGGTCAGTCCCGGCTGACATTTTCCGCGGAACCTCATTGATTTTCGCTCCTTGCATTGTGATTGGCTAACCGAAGCTGCCTCGATTTCCCACCAATCCCCTTTAACCAGAAAGCCAGCCAGCCAGCTGACCCCGGGGTCAACCAGCTCCAAATAGCTTTTTATGGAGCGTTACATTCTTGTTTGCTCTATATTTCTCTCCTCTCAGCCTGCACACCTCCCTGCAGGCTGAGGAAGGAGGGAGAGGAGAGAGGGATGTATGAAGGAGAAGGATTAAGGCTTAAAATGGAAGTTTACAAGGCCAATGGTTCTCATACCCTGGTTCAGGGTCTCCCACGCGTCCTTGATATGGCTCCAGAGGGCCCCTGGCAAAACACAGAATTATTTAATTTTACTGTATTTCACCAGAAAATCCATATTTTGGTTTTACTCTCTGTTATTATACTGTATATCTTCCTCCAGTACAGACAGCTAAACCCTTCTAAACCAAATATATTGGGTGTTGGGACGAAATAATATCAGGTTTGGGTCGCCACAGTCTAAGAAAGCCGCCCCTGCAGTGTGAGCTTTGTACTCGGAAACTGTTAACCTGAATTCTCCAAGTGTGCGTTTTAAGGTTACAGCGCCAAACCGCGAGGCCCGCTGTTGCTCTGTATCAGAAAGTAAATGGAAGAATGTAAACACAGTAACTAGTGGAAAATAATTTCACATTTTAAGAGATTTAACTTTTTTCACTGTAAATCGAGCTGCTGCATACTTGATGACAGGATAAACAAGTTTCAAGTGCACACAAAGTGAAAGGGACCGTAGATGACAATATCTTTTGTTGTGCATCTGAATATTCACTGCTTATGTACACCGTGACTGATGCATGCACTTGGTTTTGCATAACACATATCAGAGTATTATACCTCTATCTCTGTCTGCCTCTTTATCCGTCTGTGTTTTTCTTCCTCACGCCCCTCCCGGCTCTGCTGCTTCCTCCTGCAGAAAATGCCGTCCCCGTGAGACGCCGCGGCGAACGCTGGTAGAAAATGTCCGAACGCACCGGCGTAAACAAACGGGCAGACAGCTCTCAGTCTTTTCTCTGTGAAGTGATAATGTGTTCCCCACGCTGTTTTTGTTCTCATGCTAATGAAGTGGACCGCATCGGTAATCACTTTCAAACCCTCAGCCAGGGAAAAGGTAGAAACGGCAAAACAAAGCCTCGAACAAAAGGATGGTGTGTGTGTGTGTGTGTGTGTGTGGGTGTGGGTGTGTGTGTGTGCGTGTGTGCGCGTGTGTTTGTGTGCAGAAGTGGAAGTAGAAATAGAAGTGGATGTTGGTTTAAATTGGGCTTGTGCGGGTTCCAGTTTTTTCTGTATTTGCACAAAGCCACTAGTACACTATCAACCACCTTGACATGCTGCAGCGGGAGGTCAAAGGTCACTGGATCCAACTGATGAGATGTTCATGTAAACATTTTTCAAAAAGAGCAGAGCTGAACCCTTATTCATCAGTTGTGATTAAATATGATAATATATTGGGTTAATTATGTCCAAACAATCCATTATTGCATCATGTTTCCCAGCATGCATCTTACGCCGCTGCAGAGGATGTCCACTTCCAACCATCTATAGAAAACTCTTTTGATCTTATACTGATAGCTAGTGGAGGCATCTTTCAAAAACCTACTCAAATGTGTCTCTTCTGCTGTGAGTCTTCATCTTGCGGTGAGTGGCGGACAGCTGCTGCAGACACAGCCTCACTACGCCTCCTTTAATAGGAAGAAATAAACCTAAAAGTCCAGTCAGAGCAGCAGAGTCGCTCCGCATCTTCTGTTACGGACTGAAAACTCACTTTAACTTCCCTAAAAAATACAGCTATTCTGTCAGGGTGTCTAAAGCCTGTACATCTTTTCTCAGCACCGCTGTGTTACTCGATCATCCATCGATTACAGCAATGTTATAAAATCAGCTTGGCCTGAACTTTGACCTTTTTGCTTTTCAGTCTTCTGTAACTGAAGATGTTTCTGCTCTTGCTCTGTCTGTAAGTGCATCTCCTGAATGTCTATCATAGGTGAAATATAAAAAAGAAGTCATTGAAGCAGTTTAGCACAGTCTCTCTTGCACCTTAAAAATACAATGACAGATCCAATTGCTAAAACGGGTTTTTGTCATAAAGTCTACTTCGGCAGATGAAAGAACAAATCTAAACTTTCATTTCCTGCTTAGTCCCTCTCTATATATCAATATAGATATATCTCCTCCTCCTCTTTCACTCATCTTGTCTCTTCTTTTTTCAAAAGTCTTTCTCGTCTCCAGGCTGACTGAGTTCAGGCCGTAAAGCTGAAATGCTGTCCCTTGAGAGCTTTTTGTTTACTGGAAACCTTGGAAATAAGCATGTTTCAGAAGTAGAGCTGCATTTACACAAACACATTGTTGCCAAAGATTTAATTTTAAACACTTAAATGTGTGCGTCAATTCTTCTGTTGCAATGCACATGTTAACATGTTTGTGTGTGTGTGTGTGTGTGTGTGTGTGTGTGTGTGTGTGTGTGTGTCAGCTCTGACGGTAGAAGACATTAGGCTGCAGTAACAAGCTATTGATTGGACTGGGAGGGAGGCTGCCGCTGATCTCATGGAAACGCTGAAACGGGAAACAAGACACACACACTGACGTGAAGCAGTACATACAAAATACATTAATAACAAGATAAAAGAACACACCAAAACAGTAACCTGCAAATGTTTCTTTCTTTCTTCTTCTTGTATTAATGTTTCTGCGCAGCATTTCTCAGACATCTCTTGGGAAATCAATCAGTTTGTTGTTGATGTTATATTTTCTGTTGATATAGTTGAGCTTTCCCATTTCTTTGCTATGTTGGCTATCACTGATTTTAAAAGGGAACATATCATTGAAAAATCATTTCTTCAGTGCTTGTGCACATACATCTGGGGATCGGGGTGCATACCAGTCAGTTTTTTCTGGACTGCCTAGATCAGATAATATGGGAGTCAACAAGCCTCCTCTTCTTATTTCACATGCAATGCAGGCTCTTTGGATTCATTAGAATACCCCCCCATCTGAGTACGTACCTTTGCAAAGTTGCCAAAACCCAAAATACAAGTAGGAACCTGCAATGAGCATAACGTGTCCCCTTTAAGTTCGATGTCCCCACTTCTAAAACATCCCCTCCAGAGGAGTCCCTCCTGTACCTCCCCGTTAGCATCTCCAGGTTTGTACAACAGAAAAACCTTTGATCATGTCAGTATCAGTGATTAGTTATAAAAGAGCACCACAGTGGACATTTATTTGCAATAAAATGTCACATTGGGAAGCTCCTATGAAAATATCCCCCGCATTTTTTACCTTTGGGTGCATACTAGAGAACCTGTTAACAAGAAAATCAGCTGCGGTTTGTGAAATATTGATCAAGGTTTTTATTAACATTTCTCTCTGAAAATACATTTCAATTTGGAGTGCCTACAGAGACAAATACACAGGCATGACTCTCAATGCCTTTCTGCGTACACACACCTACACACATAGTATCACACACCTGCTTTGCTACTGGCGTGATGTTGGCGTCCCAGAGGTAATTAGGCTGAGGCTGTTGCTGGCTCTGCTACAACAGCTCAAATAACTGGACTGACTCTACTACACCTGTCTGCGGGGAGCAACTGAATGTGTGTGTGTCGGTTTGTGTGTGTTCCACGCCTCCCTAAAGATGTAGTACGTGTCTATAAATGTGTGTTTCTTTGCTGTTGCGTTTGTACTACAGTAGGTGTGTGTGTGTGTCATCAGGATGTGTGCACACATGAATCCTTTGAATAATGATGTGTGTGTGTGTGTGTGTGTGTGTGTGTGTGTGTGTGTGTGTGTGTGTGTGTGTGTGTGTGTGTGTGCCTGTGTGTACGTGTCATCACCTGCCGGCACACAGTTGTTTTGACATCACTCTGATCTTAGTGATAATCCTTAACAACAGGAGCATATATGATCATCTTCTCTCTGACTCTCTCGCTCTCTCTCACACACATACACACACACATACTGGTGTAGATAAAAGGCTAGACGTCTGGATTATAGAGGAGCTAACATGACAAGGCTGTTATCTGCTATGCTCTTTATGAATATCACTAGATGGTCTTTAGGATAGATGGAATGACATTTTGGCAGTTGTGTACACTGAAAAAAAAGAAGCACCGCAACATAATGCACTGAGCTCTAACACACACATACACAACGCATGATCACAAATGTAGGGATTTTCGTGCAAGCTGTCGTCTTGTCTCTCACACAGTTACACACACGTTTTTGGGAGAGCATGCTGCTACAGCGCTTGCTCTTTTTCTCTTTCTTTCTAGTGCACACACACGCACACGCACACGCACACACAAGCTCAATGTTGTGTTTTATGAGCTGTGTGAAGCCAACAAAGGTTAGTTAGTTCGACCTCTGTCAGCTGTATTAAGCCTCTTTTCCGATCTATTGGAAAGGTAAAAATACACAAACGCACACCACCTGGAGGCTAAAATTAGCGCTGTAATTGGGATGATTTTTGGAGGAGAGTAATAAAGAGAAAAGCAATGAGAGAGAGAGAGAGGCAGAGAGAGAGACTGTCTTTCCCCCCTCACACGCTGCATTTCATTTTAAATTGAGCTTTCTTCTCTCTGTTTATTTCTGATGGCTTTATGCCACTAGACACATGCTAATAGGATTTTTGCTCATAAATGAACTCGGCTCTTTCCTCCTGTAGGGCCGTCTCTGCTCTTTGACCACTCACTGTTCAATTATAGTTTTTTTTAGTTTGTTTTATTATTAAATGCAGTATGTCCCGGAGTTACACGGTTGAAATGTGGTTTTCTAAAAGGCTTCTCCGCCCTGCCAGGAATACAATTGTGAAGGGGAAATAGCAAATGATTGTATTTATTCATTTAATAATCTATCTCCATACCACTATTGTATTCTCGGTTTTTAAAAGTCAAATTCCAAGACATCTACTGTATTTTAGTCGTATTGCAAAGACTGGCATAAGCTGTTCTCTGACATGTTTCTGTTTCCCCGACCTTGAAATGTGCTTTGCTTTTCGGTTCACTATTTTCATACTAAGTGTGTATGGCCCAAACAGGGGAGAGGTACTGATTGGAGTTTCATGCAAATGAGTCCATGCAGGCTGCAGTGTTGGTAGTTCGGTGAAAATATTGCATTGAAAATAGACGCCCAAGAACCGGCTCGGTTTAGTGCAAAGTTGATTATAACCCGTGACTGAAACGTTCCAGCAGCCACAGGATACTGTTAGTTAAGCTTTGTTTATTCAGGAAGTCTCACTGAGATCAGCAACTCTTTTACAAGAAACACCTGGGAACAATTACATATATCACATCTCAACAAGTCGGTGTGGTCACGCATAGAAACACATCCACAAGTAATTAAAAATATCAGTAGGACTTTAAAAACATCTGGGAAAGGAACGTCTCTATCTTTGATTTGTTTTGCAGTTCATCCCAGCAGTAAGTGCTGTAGTGGTAGAAACCAGTCCTCCCCAGTTCAGAGTAGGACTGACGTAAATACAGTTTTTTAATTAAAGCTCTCCAACGAGTTTCTCAATCAATCAACTCCTGATTCAAAGAGAAATTTTTGAAGTTTTGGCCACTCTATCGATAATAATTACATTGTAATCACCGAGATACTGAGGGGGCTTCACTGAAAAGCAAGAAAGTCGTAAGAAATCGACGTCATTTTTCATGCATAAATGGCAGAAAATGCAGTTTTCAGCCTTTCAAATATTCTCTTTGTTTTATTTCATAATAAACTGAATATATTTGAGTTTTGGACTGACAAAACAAGACATTTAAAACCATTTAGAAACCTTGGACATTTTTCACTATTTTATGAGATTTTATGGACCAAACAATTCATCGATTAATGTAGAAAACTATCAGAAGATTATTTGTTAATGAAAATAATCGTTGGTTGCAGCCCTAGTCTGATCATTACATATGTTCTAAACTAATCTCTATGTTAGCCAAACTTATTTAGACGGGAGAGAATGTTAGTAAAGAAAACTGTACTGACCTTAAAATGACTACACCATTCTTACTGCTTTAAGACTACTTATAAGAAAGACTCTCCTCACCGGTAACTGTGGCCCAGATAAGATACATTTCTATCATCAGTAGCAGTTTAATTTGAATTGTGTGTGTGTGTGTCTGTTATCTGTGTGATAAGCATGTATGTTTTAGGCCAAATCCATGAGGATGTGTGTTTGTGTGTGTAAAAATACACCAGAGCTGACTTCCCTCCTTCAAAATGGAATCAAGGATTTCTCTCAACTCAATTTGGAGAAACAGAGAGAGACAGAGAGATACAGGGCGAGGGATAAAGAGAGAGCGCAGCCACTAAAAGAAAACAAGAAAGTGGATAAAAAATGAGAGGAAAACTGCCAGGCTGTTTGCTCCCACCTGTCTTGACTTGAAAGAAGAAAGAGGGAGAAGACAAAGAGTTGCAGACGCCTGGGAAGACTTGAAAAGGGGAACATAAAGGAGAGGAAGAGGAAGAGAGCAGATATGTGCGCAGCCCCAAAAGGCACGTCAGCGTTTGAAGCCGGAGCGCTGGAACAAGCAGTAGCATCGACTTCATAGAGATCAGTCCGCGGGTAAACGACTGGGGTGGAAGGAGACGTTTGATACTGGGAGCGCTGGAAGGGAAGGATCGCTCATTAGACACATCCGCCAGCCCAGAGACACACCAAACCACAGCCGCTCTATC
>NC_041376.1:13033555-13151055 GCF_900634415.1 Cottoperca gobio | reverse complement strand
TTTTGGCCACTTGTGGATGAGAGACATGCGAGTGTGCTCATGTGTCACAGTGGCGATTGCTACGTCCGGATTTGATCAATTTCGATGACATGCAGGGATGCACACGGGCGGGGGGGATTCTCTACATCATATTGTGAGGAAGACGGAGGTATACAAAGTATATGCCTCTTCACCTGTACACCTCAACTACATGTGCAAAAGCAAATACTGAGATCATGAGTCCACATTACCAAGTCAATACCAAACACATCTGTATTATTGTATTCATTTCTTTCCTTTACGTTATTTAACTTCATTAACTCCATATATACACAATGTACAGTACATATCTGTGCATAGTGCCAGGATATCATTTAGGTTGGTATATTTACACGAAACCCCTTTATTTCAATGTATTTGTTTGGCTTAATAAAAATGAGAGACAAGATGTGACCTTAGAAAACTGATGTGTGGCTGATGTGTGTTTACAAATAGATTGTAAACTTTTCCTCAGGTCATGACCTCAAATTCTTAGTGAGACTGAGAACAACAACTCCAGGAACTGAGACCCCTACTGGCCTCAAAAGCCTTCACTGAAGGTTCAACGCATATAATCTGGTGTTGGGTCGTTTGATTAATTGCACATTATGTTTGGCACCAGTAGACTTCTATATATCAACTGGGTCCTACATCATTATATATGAGAGGGGTCATGTGACAAAATATAGTTTTTTGATTTTAAATATTTGAGTTTATATTGAGCTCACATGGCAATAATAATAATAATAAATGTAGTAGCTTACATTAATTACCACTAAATAAATAGAGGCCCAACATTTTAATACTGCCACTTTCAAAAGTAGAAAGTCTTGCTGTCACTTAATTTATTGACTAAAACTCCACGACAGACACAGTCACATACTGTTGATAAATCTGTCAAAAATAAAAAAATAAATAAAAGCAAGTAACAGTACTGGTAAAACGGTGAAAATATTTGCACATGTAATCGTTTTTTTTGTCCCTGCTGCTTACCGAGTCTTCATTTGACAGGCGACTCCAACGCAGCATGCTCTGCTTGTATTTGAAGTCAGCAACGTGAGAAGCTGTTTGTTTGTATCTCTGGAAATTTAAGGATTTAGTGCAACCACTTATGCAAAATGGGGGAGACCTTTCTTTTGTATTGTTTTGTTTTGTTTTCACTGAAGCTGCTTGTGTTCTGTAAAAGAGGCACGAAAGGATGAAGTAACTTTTCAAAAGAAGCACTCGTATGAAAATGCACCTTTTTAAAATGTAACAATTTAGAGCTGCTTTTTCATAAAGGATACCAGGTCCTATGTGTACCATGCACCCATAGGACTGTATTTATTTACAGATAGATATTTATATTATTTATGTACAGTACCAGTCAGACGTTTGGACACACTTCTCATTCAATGCGAATGAGAAGATGAGAAGACCAGCCAAACTTTTGACTGGTACTGTATATTCAATGTGATTGTTTCTTTGAGTACAACAGCATGAGAAGTCGTGTGTGTGTGTGTGTGTGTGTGTGTGTGTGTGTGTGTGTGTGTGTGTGTGTGTGTGTGTTTTATTACACTGCATTACATTGCTGACCTTGCCTTTTGAGCCATCCCCCCATAGAGAGATCTTGCCCTAAGCCCCCTCCCCCCCCCTCATCCTCTCAAAATCAATAAGCTAATGGAGAATGGAGGACCATGGCTGTGATGGTTTGTGGACATGTGTGCGTGTGTGTGTGTGTGTGTGTGTGTGTGTGTGTGTGTGTGTGTCAGTTTGGTAGGTATTAGTGTCTCAAAGCAAGTACTGGATATTGCCCCGCGGTGAAAAGGGGGATTTGGGGAGTCTTAATAGCTGAATTTCCCCGATGCTTCTTTGGGGTTTTTTTACCCTGTGAGGTGTGAAAAGAGCAAATGGCCAACCTTAGCATTGCTGCAGTGGGAGTCACCAAACAAGACCACAACTCTTTCAGACACACACACAGTGAGAGAAACACACATATTATTTTGCTTTATAGTCAGCATGTTCTTGCGGTGGTGGTGTGAAAAATGTGTGATTTGGTGCTTCTCCGCGGAGTCCTCGTCCTCTCTCACACACCCACCTGGACACCTTTACTGGATTTACTGCGCCGTATTAGATATTTGCTTTGTCCAACATCCTGGCAATAATACACAAGCTTTGGGAATATCTCTCTCCCATTTCTGGAATTGGTTCTATCGCTCTTTTTCAACAGAGCTGACACATTATTTTGCCCTTCCCGCACTCTGTCTCTCCCCCTCTCCCTCTCCAGCTCCTCTCCCTCCGTGGTTCATCTCCCCCAGGCTAGCGGAGAAGTTTGGTGCCCTTTCCCTGTGTCTGGGGTCCTGGTTTAGGACAGAGAATCAGTCACAGTTACACATATTAGATTAGAGAAGAGTGGAAACCAAATTGCCCTCTCCTCCTCTCCTTCCCAACCTCCTCTCCTCATCTTCCTCTCCTCTGCTCCCCCACATCCTCCCATTCCCAAAGGAGGTACAATGTCATTGTCCTCTGGTTTTCTTTTCTTCCTGTCTCCATATTTCTCCACCCGTCTGTGTCCTTTGCCTTATCGCCATGTGTTGGGGTTCCAGGGACGGACACATTAATGGAAGGAAAGATTGCTGTGGGTTAGAGCATTTTGAGGTCAACAAGTCAACAGTGTCTTTGTTCTCTTGGTTTGTCTGCACTTTGCTAAGTCCTAAAATACTGTATAAATTATAGCACAAATGGGACATTCATCTTATCTTAAAACAAACCTTTTCATGTCTGTTTCATTAACAGTTAACTGCCTGATTTGCTTTACCTCGTACTGCCAATTTAACACAACATTAATTAGCTAACTTCAATCACAATCATTTTCATTTTAAAGCCATATTTGCTTTTTTATTAGTTTGTATTAGTTGGCTTACAATTCAGCTTTTGGTTTATTATAATAATATCTTAAATTAGTGTGAGTTTATTTATTACAGAGGGATCCTAGTCTGTATGGTAACCTTCATCACCTAATCTCTCCATTGTGCCATTTTTCTTCCCTCTGCTAATCACCCCATCTCACCAGGGAAATGGGAAGCTTGACTTTGACTTTTACCTTTGGATGGCTGTACCTGACACAAGGGCAGTGAGCCAGGATATTAACTTGTATAAATGTGCTTTTTTTTCTTTGATGTATTTCCGACGCGTACATTTTATCCCGCTCACTCTTGTGTTGTCAATCTGTCATATTCAGAGCACTTCCTTTGAAATTTTGTTGTGATTATAGCCGTATTTTAACCTAATAAATTATAAATAGCAGCAGAGAGAATGAGTAGAAAGCGAGGAAGAACGGCAAGTCCTCCGGATGACTCCCAGCGCTCCCCCTCCTCCCCCCCCCCCCCCCCACACGCACACATGACTGATGAAGTCATGTTGCCTTTCACCTATCTAATCTTGCACATTCAAGCACACACGCACGCACGCACACACACACGCATGCCTTTGCTGTAGCAGCGTGGTCAAAGTATATGTGTCATGCTATTGAACTGAACAGTGTGTAACATTAACCCTAACCATAGCCATTAGCTGCAAGTCAGTCACAACATGTTCCTCTGTAGTGCTAATCGCTGCAGTCACAGTCTACACGTTTGTCTCTCACAAGCCTACGGCCATTCACCCCGTTTAAATTAAAATCATGATGTGACACAAAGACAATGGGTCTCATGCAAGAGCCACTCGTGTGAAGAGATTCATTCTTAAGTGGCACAAACAACCTATTTTTCAACAACATGTAGCCTTATATAGCAATGCACCTACTTATTTACGCACCTACTCAGCTTAAGGTTGCTTTATAAGATTGAAACCAGAAATGTGTGCAATGAAGAGTTTGATGAGGCAAATAAGAAGATTTACACTTTTGTTGTGTTTTTTCTTCCTAGTAATGGGATTTTCCGTCTTTGTGTAGATCTAATTTGTAAGGCCCAAGGGCAGTGTTGTATGATCTAAGGGCTGTCCTGAGGCAATTTGGGCTTTGGCCTGAGGATGCTCCTGTTTGCTGTATTTTCTTGCTCTTGCTGCTTCAAAGCTTTGTAGTGATACGATCGACGGGAGTGGGCACTGGATTTCAGCTGATAATGGAATTTGATGGCGCTTTATTTGGATGTGAATTAGAGGGGAACACTGGCCTAATCCTGTTCTGCACACATTACCAGAGATTCTCTTTTCTGTTTGTTTTGATAATACTCTTACTCCTAGAAGTGTGTCGGTGTGTCTGTTCTCATTTTGAGAAACCTTGGTACGTCTCTTTATTTTGCTCATGTTTCCCAACATTTTGACAGTTTTGTTCCCCCTCAGTTTAGCTTAACTCGATGAGAGTGTTTCCTGCATAATTCAGTACAATATGTTTTAAGTAAATTGACTTTTGATTTGGACCAAATATCACTTTTCTTTTGTAGCTGATGTGGTTTCATATTGAGAGAGTGCATCATGTGTGTATAATGTTGGTTGGAGACTAATTGAATGGGCTGTAATCAGAGATGCATACACTCTGAAGGGGCCGCCCAAGCGTCGAGCCATGCCAGGGCCCCCCGAGAGAAGCAAGCTCTGTAAGAGGGGTATATGACGGCCCTCTCTACCTCATACTGTGCTTCATTGATCACGAGAAGAGAGAGCGCAAAAGAAGAAATGAGAGAGGGTGATATGAGAGGCCTAATTATGGGGTCTGATAATTTGCATCAAAGATAATGAAAGTCTTGGACAGTCTCCCAAATCTCTCCCGAGCATTTGTAACCCCCCCCCCCCCCCCCACCCCCTCTTCCTCTCGCTCTTTTGTTTTTCACTCCTTCTTTTCTTGTAATTTCGTAGAGCATATTCCCCTGAAGCCCCCCACCCCCCTCACCCACCTTCGCGTCAGCATTGAAATGCCAATACATCATTTTAAAGTAACACCTCAAAATGAAGTCATATTTCAGCATTTAGCCCCAGCTATGAAAAGTGAACTTCTCGAATGTCCTTCCCTGGCCTAATGGACCTAGAAATCATTCAGCCATGAACATTATGCTAATACTCGCTAAGCTCGCTCTCTCTGCCTCCTTTTGTGAGTGTCTGTCATTCTATTTAGCCTGATAAACAAGTCTGATTTTCAATTATCTCTATTCAAATGAGGCCTGTGGCAGTATTTGCTTAGAGGCGTCCAATGTGTGTGTGTGTGTGTGTGTGTGTGTGTGTGTGTGTGTGTGTGTGTGTGTGTGTGTGTGTGTGTGTGTTTATGAGTGTAAGCTTACATCCAACTGACAAGAGTGCTTCTCAGCTCTCTCTTTCTCTTTCCAAATTGCTTATTTGTGCGATTTGTGTAGGTGTGTGTCCAGCGGTGTGTCTAAGTAAGAGCATTTTTGCATATGTGTAAACACAGTGTCTACCTGTGAGAGGATGCATTCAGGGTATTCCTCGTTTAGTTTTATGGAGATGTTGTAAAGCTAAGTGGCGCTTTCTCTTTTTACTACCCACTTATACCCATGGGGATTTCTCTCTTCGATACACACATGCACACGCGCACGCACACACACACACACACACACACACACACACACACACACACACACACACACACACACATACGTAGGCTAGAATAGTCATGCAAACAATGTAATGAACTGGTTATTGATCAGGTGTCATTACTGTGAGTCGGTCAGACAGACAGTATGACCTAAACCAAACAGTCAGATAAGGGAAGGACAATTAAAGCAGAACATGATTCATCTTCCTTCCTCTCTCTCTTTCTGTCTCCCTCCCTCCCATTTCTAAGAACCTCTCTCTCATCTGTCCTCCTTTAACCCTCCCTCCCTCCCTCCCCTCTCTCTGTCCTCTGTTTATGAATTCCCCTTGCTTGGCACGGCGGCCGATAGAGAAGTTTTTAGTATGCAGCCTCTCTCAAGGACAGAGCCTTGTTAGAAAGCCTATTGAGCTGTGGAGCAATAGCTCGCTGTAGCCTGGCAGTGGACTCGCTGCATCTCTCTTTCTCTGCATCCCTCCCTCCCTCTCATTAATGATGTATTAGTTTATTAGGCGCTGGATATTGGGTCAGGGACCCTGCGACGGACTTCATCATGGCAGAGCTGCATGGAGAGGAAACACAGGGAGGAGGGATAGGGAGGTAGAGCCGCATACAGATGTTCAAAGGCCCCCTCGCATGTAACACATGCTACACACACACACACATAAAATAAACATGCTCAAACATAATCACACATGCACACTTCTGTGTCAGTATTTCATGAGCACGAACTACTTACTCCAGTGTGATTTAGTTGGAGTGGCTGGAAAACAATGCAGTGGATACATGGAGGCCCCTGGTCACCTAGAGACACAAGGTGATTTCCCATAATGCTGCAGTTGTCAGTATAGGCTTTCTGTCATGCAAAGTTATGAGTCTCTGGCACTGAGAAGTAGTGATCATGATTTGGTTACATTTGCTTGTAAATGCATAATGGAGCAGCCTCCTGTATAATTCATACAGTGTGATATTGAATTGTTACTGGCCTTTACTTTACGTCGAATGCTTTTCTTGTTTTTGTCTGAATTGCTCGCTTGGTCTTCTTCCTTCCATCTTTATTCCCTTTTTTCCAATTTACTTCATTTCCAACTATGAGCCATAGGAGTAAAAGATGTTTCAGAAATGATGCCCTTGGCAGTATTTGCATGGAGGTAAAATGTCTTCTCCTTTTATCTTCACCTAATAATTATTTCCTTTACTCCACATTTCTAATTTCCTGCATCTCTCTTTTTGGTCCCATGTTCTTCCCTTTTTCTTCGCATCTTTCTTCCCAGAGTCTTTTTCCTCTTTGTTTCATCCCTGCATCCTTCCCTCCCTTCTTACAAACATCAATCCTTCTTCCTCGTTTCCTTATCTCCCCCCTGTAGCGGTCCATCTCCGTCTCTTTTTTCTGCACGGATGATTTTGTTTACCTACTTGTCATTGCTGAAGTGCTCACTCTCTCCACTCGGCTGTGAGGGGTGTATAGACACACAGACACACACACACAAAATGTATGGTATATACAGATACACACATACACATTAGCACAGATCCCAGACTCAGCGCTCTAGCTCCAAAGTGGGCCTTGAAAGCCAGTCAGCCCATCACATCTTACGGGCTTTCGCTCACTATTTCTCTCTTTCTCTCTAGCATTCACACACACACACACACGCACATAAACCCACTACCTCACCAGATTTTTTTTTCTTAGTGCTACAATGCTGTCCTCCCTCGCAGCGGGAATAAGAGTCGTATTTTAGACCTAAATGGAAAGCTGTGCACTTAGAGTTTGGCTTTGGCTTCATCTTGATGCCAAGAGACGAGAGAAGCACTAAGTGAAGAGAGTTGACCTTGTGTGTGTGTGTGTGTGTGTGCGTGTGCGTGTGTGTGTGTGTGTGTGCGTGTGCGTGTGCGTGTCCGTGTGTGTGCATTTCCAGATAATGCTGCGGGGTATAAATGCTCCTCTAATGCCGGAAGGGAGCATTTGTGGTTCACTGTACACAATTTGCAGATGTTTGTAACTTCAAAAGACCTTATTTTCACATCTGACACATCTGATTTTACCTTTCTGCATGATAACATGATTAATTTGTCACTGAATTCAAATCACATTTTTACCTTAAGACCATTGAGAGGCAGCAGTATCCTCTAGGTGTAACAGGAAGGTCACACATTTAAATCCTGGCAAATCTGAAGGGAACATGAAAGAATAAAGCTCTGCTTTACTTTAACATCTACTGCCAGGCTACCTTTGGACAAGGTCTCTTTTAAAGTATCTGCTTGATTCACTTTAAAATATACTACAAATGAAAGATGCACAAATAGTCAATTTGGTAGTAGTAGAAATATTATTGAAGACAACATTGCAGACAAGAATGAAATCAAAGCTCCAAAAGTGGCCGAACTAACTGACAAAAACACTTGTTTGTACAGCAAAGGCAAGTTGTGGCTTTGAAAGGATGTGTCTCTGCAGTCAGGCAGCAAGAATGCTGTTCTTAAAGGGTCAGTACACCCACATTTCAATAAAACATAGTACTTTACCTGTATTCATACAAATAGCTACTTCTACTTAAGAAATGAGTCTCTCTGAAAAATGTTGACAGCATGTTGGTGATTATTCAGAGTGACTGTGCCACTGGTTCTGGAGAAAAGATGTTGCTTCTTTGAGTATTATTATTTTAATACTGTGAGCTATCAAATACAATTCCATTTATCTCCATTTTGATGAGGTGGAAGCAGAAATCTCAGGGACAGATATCTTAAAACTTTTTAAAAATAAAACTATCGCCATGTCTATTTTCCAGTAAGTGAGAAAATGTGCGTTTTCTTAAAGCTACGCACAGTTGTTTTCCCTTTTTTTTGTCTGATTAGACCTCTGCTCAGGCTGCAGGTGGGCGAAGCTATGCTGGAAATGATGTGACATCATCAAACTACATGTTGCAATAGACTAAAGGTGTTATTTATCTCAACCCAACAGGTGCAGCAAAGCTAAAAAAGTATGAGGGAAATTTCAGGCAAGCAATCAAGAGAAGAGGTCTAATCAGACACAATAAGTGAAAACACCTGTGTAGGTGCAGCATGGATGTGCAGGGCCTTTCACTTTGATTAACTAGCGCTTTAAATTTGAAAAATGTTTTTATTAATAGGCCAGAAGTCACAAAAGCGTAAATAATAAAATGAATTACTGCGAACGTGGGCAAGCTACCACCTAGCTAGCAAGCTAGCCTCTTTGATAAGCAGCTCCAGCATAATATTTGGATGACTTCATGCATAGCAGAGCGTTCAAGAAAAGTTTGGTTTCGTAGGTAGTGGCAGTGTAAAGTGTAAGCCAGTCAGTTGGTCAGTCAGTCAGGTGGAATTTTGAAAAGAAATGTCATTCAAAGAAATTACGTGTTCACTGTGACGGCTGCTGCTGTCAGCTCTTCTTTTTCACCTTCTCTGTCTGTCTCAGCACCTTTCTCTCTCTCGATCTCTCTCTCACTCTCTGACACTTGCTCGCACAGAAACTGTCCGCTCGACCCTTGTGCAACAAGGTAATTCCTTCTCCTCTCCCTCCTGTCTGGAGAGAGAGTTTTTTTTTTACGGCAGCACGGTTCATGTTTGCCAATGAGCCACGGGAGCTAGCTACCCAGCCGTACGCCGCAAAAACGCCTCACTGACGACACGCTGGAGGAGACAGAGAAAGAGCTCACTAACAAATACACTCTTCCAAGCTAATACACAGTCAAACATGGACTCTCATGAAAACATGCACACAAATACTTAACACATCTTTAATTGCATGACAGCAGTTGCTACACTCTCTGATGTGCTGCATAGTGAGCCAGTTTATTTCACACACTAAAACAATAAGGCGTGTGTGTTGTGCTTTAGTTGAGCTATGCACTGCTGCTGCTAGATTTGCACGCATCGCTCTCATCAAGTATTTACCGCCTATTCTTTGGAGAGGATGAATAGTAAATTGCTTCTGGTATTAAGGCGACAGTGTCTCTGTTTTAACATTGGAGGACTATTCTCTCTCTCATCTGTCTCTCTTTTTTTCTCCCTCATCAGACAAACATGGGGGGTTGGGGGGGGGGGGCTATTCTGCCAGAGTGTGTTGTGTCTCATAATGTCCCCGCACACACACATACTTTTTTTTTTATTAGTATCCAGTGTGTGTCGTCCCCAGCCCCCCCTGAATATGCAATGAAAGCTGTGGGGTCACTGGTTCCTACTCATTTTCATAATCTGGTGTACAGAGGCAGAGAGGGAGAGGGAGGGACGGAGAGAGAGAAGGCCAGAGAGGAGAGTTTCCCCTCTCTCCGTCTTCTTCTTCTTTCTCTCAGCGAAGATGCAGTTGCTTGCCGTCCCTGCCAGGCAAGAGGACTGTGGAAGAAAAGAAAATGGCTTCCTTTCTTATTGGAGCCAGAGCTTAACGTGTTTTTTCTTCTCACTTTCTCTCTCTGTTCCTCTCTCTTCAAGTTATATTTTAAATAAAGGCTCAGTTCATTTGAATGGGCTATATTTAGACATACTGTGTTTTAAAATGACTTAAAAGTCTCACATTACACATAGTTATTTGATCCGTTGTGAAGGGGACAGCTCACCCCCAAATCAAAAATACTATGTAGTGCTATTTATCAATCTCGATTGTTTTGGTACGAGTTGCCAAACGTTGTCGATATCGGCCGTAGAGATGTCGGCCTTCTCTCCAATATAATGGAACTAGATGACACTCAGCGTTTGTTGCTCAAAGCGCCAAAAAAATACATTTGAAAAACTCAACAGTAATGTCTCTTTCCAGAAATCGTGACCTGGTTACTCACGATAATCCACATGACTATTTTCTTTCTACCAAACTACACCTGCCAAGTGTATAACCGCGCAGAAGGAAGCATGCCTCTACTCACGGACGAGAGAATCGTACAGCATGAGATGTTTCCGTCCTCGGCTGAGCTAGCTCAGTGGTGCTAGGTGAGCTAGCAATATCGGTTAGCGTCCTTCTGCGTGGTGATACGGTTGACGGGTATTGGCAAGTTAAACCCATTTCAGGTGTAGCATTAACATGCGTACTTCCCAGATAAGAATACAGATTGCATGTCAATAGCGGGTATGAATTGGGTCATAGTGTGACATTGAGATATTTTAGTATAAGCTACTTCAAATAAAGACTAAAGGTTTATCATTGAATGCTGAAGTTTGATCAATTGCAGTTAATTGGCTTAACTTTTTCTGCAGGTAACATGTTAAGATCTCCTTTAGCTAAGTCACGAGTCTGACCCTTAACGTTCATAACGATTACCAACTTAAATTGTATTGAAACGCCTCAACCGTCTTATTTATTCATGTATGCACCGACTTGTGTTTCATTACCGCTATTGTTTACTTGCATGGCCAGAGGTGGAAAATGATAAAGATCTATAAAGACACACACACACACACACACACACACACACACACACACACACACACACACACACACACACACACACACACACACACACACACACACACACACTCTATTTTACCCTCTCCTTATCTCTTGGTTTATCTGTCCATCTCTAATTCTTTCATCCACCCCATGGTCTCCTCTTCTCTCTGGTTCTTTATCACGCTTTCTTTGCTTCTTTTTTTCTCTCCCTTTTTACTTTCTGCCCTCCATATATGTTTCATCCACCTTTCTTACATTTCCTCTGTAATCCTATCTAGCTCCTCTCTATTCTGTCTTCCCTGGGAGACCATAGAGGCAATAACCAGAGCTGTGAGAGGGTCAATCTGTGTAACCTGTGCTTTAACTGTTGGTATGAAATGTGTCCTTCCATCAAACCATTAACGCCAAGGCCAGTTGTGCAGTCTTATCGGGTAAGAATGAGGAAAATGATCTTGTCCTCCACGTATATTTTCATGTATATGAGCCGTTTGTAAGATGCATGGTGCCCAAGGCCATGGCTGAAAAGGCAAGTCCGAACAGGTTTTCATACGTTCCAGGGTCAAAAAATTAACTCAAGTCGCCAAATAAAAACAGAGAGATGGAGAAAAATTGTCATGAGGTTTTCACACACCTGTTAGCCAATGCCGGTCGCAGTCTTTGTATTCATGCTTCACAGCGGCCTTAGATTCCACTTAAATTCAAAGTATTAAATCAGTAATGGTATATAGAATTGGTATTCACTTGACTGTGGAAGTGGGTTTGGGGAAAAACAGGCAGAAATTGAAAATGAATGTGAACTGCATGATAGTCTGCCTCCCTTCCTCTCTCCTATTGTTCACAATTCTTTCTCCTGCCTCCCTTCCCATGTCACCATCTCTCTTCCTCGTCTCTCTTTCCTACCCTCTGTCTCCCTCTCTCCAGATGGATTTGAGTCTAACTGGCCTTGGCGCTCGTAATGAAACCAAATCTATTTAAAGCCAAAAGCGATGCAAGTTTTAATTTCCTATTCCAGACTTAACCTTTTTGGCTGCGCTGCATTTTCACATCCACTTAATAACTTTTTACCCACCACTCCTCCTCTCCCCCTTCTTTCATTCTCCCCATCACTCTCACTCTCTGTCGCTTCCTCTCCTCCATCAACCCCCCTCAATTCTCCTCTTCCCACCCCCACAACCCTCAAACCCCCCCCCCCCCCCCCCCCACACACATTGCTCTCAGTGGCGAGGCACAGGCTGCCTCTTCAAGGGCAATATCTGTCAAATGATTCCCCTGTGAAATTAAGACAGAGGCCATGAGAGAGGGGGGGGGGGTAAAGATGAGGAGGGGGGTGGGGTGGGTGGGCTGAATGCAGTAGGTGGAGGGTGAGGAGTAACAGGAAGAGCTGGGAGGGGGGTGGGGGGGGGCTCCGGTCTCAATCTCATTTGACTGTAAAATAAATAACTAAAGAAGTTTAAAGATAGATCTGGCAGCGAGTCTCTGTCGCCTTTCTACAGTACATGTTTATAAAAAAAGACAAGAAAAGCAAAGAAAGAGACGATCTGGGAAATGAAAGGCTTGGGGAAGAAGGAATGGAGACAGAGAGGGAGATGGGAGACTCCTAAAAAAAGAGAGAGAGATTTTCTCTTGTCTTTTAATGACCGTGGACTCACTGGCTGTGTGAAGAAGCCTTCTCTTGTGATGTGCGGGGTTGTGTTTACACAATATGGTTGAATTGAAACAGATCATTTTCAGTGATTTACTACAAGCCTCATATAATCCCCTGTCAAAAGAATATCCCATTATAACATTTTGGATACATACTATACAAACTTGACAACAAAACTCTCTGAGAATATCTTAGGAATAATAAAGTAGTATTATAAAAGATAAAATATTCATAAACACTCCGCTGAGATCACACACATGTCCATATCAGGATATTAGAGGAATATTATAGTGATGTTCCTGTTTATTTAGTGTTCCAACATGTGCTTTGTAGTAATAACTGTCCATGTCAGCAGTGTGAATCACATTATGAAACAATCAGCGATGTTGGCTGATCCTGAACGCACCCCTCTTCTGTTGTTTAGAGTTTGATCACATGCTCTTCTCTGCTCACACCAAGCACAGCGCCATCTCCTGTCCAACTCCACTATTACACCCAGAGATCAATGACCACTAGAAACTACCTCCACACTTCCCCACAGCAGCTCATGTGTAAACAGACACTTTTCTCTCACTGTTCTCAAACAAACTTTAAACTTTTTTTTCAACTGCTTTGCATTTATACACATAATGAATTGCTTACTTCTAATTATTCAATATCTCAATTATCAGTGCTGTTAGCCTCACGGCACACTACGAGAGCTTAAATTTACAGCCCTATTCCGTAAATGTCTAAAATGAAATTAACTTTTTACAAGGTGTCATCTGTGGCTTTTAAGTGGTGAAATTGAAGCCTCCCTCCCCTGCACACACACACACACACACACACACACACACACACACACACACACACACACACACACACACACATACATACACACACACACACATACACACACACCCACACACACACACATACACACACACACACACACACACACACACACACACACACTCACACACACACAGAGCTCATAATGAGAAGCCATTATTAGGCCGTGATTGGAGCCAGGGTGCTGATATTAAAAGTGGCAGGAGAGGCAATATCACCTCAGTGTCTAATACGCTAGTAGATATGTCATATATTTTAAGACAGCTGCTGCGCTATTTATAATTAATAGCAATTTAGTCCCAGCAGAAATTGGAAGACAGCTAACAGAGGGATCTTGTTCTATTAAGTGCAGATTCAGAATCAATGTCAAAGTGACATTGTGCAGTTTTTGAGTGGGTGGTCCAGACTCTGCAGGGCTTATATAAACACCACAAAGCCCATATGGTGTTCTGTGTGTTTTGCACGGAAGACGATTTCCCTTTGATTCCGTATAAAAATAAGTGCAGAACAAACAAAAAAGAAATGAAGTTGGCCTCTAAAGACACATGAATAAAAATAATCTGTCTTTATTCTCGTGCCTTACAGTCATAAATCACTCCTTCCCCAATGACACCCTCATACACGGCGTATCAGTGTGGCAAATGGCTCTATCTTATAATAGCAATGTAGCACATAGCAATATTATCTGCTGTGGAGTATTGTAGTGCATGTGTCTCAGCGCTGTGCCCTGGAGCGCTAGCCAGATTACACTGGCCCAGCGACAGTCTTATAATAAGACTCGCCCATTAAATCATATCAGCACTGCTTTTTATAGGCCAACACCTCAGCTACGACACTATGAAACTGTCTATCATACAGAAATGTGCGTGTCTGTGTGTGTGTGTGTGTGTGTGTGTGTGTGTGTGTGTGTGTGTGTGTGTGTGTGTGTAAGGCAGAGATAGTGTGTTAGTGAAGGAGACTGTCTGGAAGGAGACGCGTGTGTGTTTTACCAAACGTTGCTGGCGTTTGAGCTGCTCGCCGCGGCATCTGACAGCGTTTCATCTTCTCCTGTTATTAGATCAGCCTCGCGTCGCTGTCACCTCTCCTTTCCCTGTGCTTACATCACACGCGCACACACACGCCCTCGCGCACACACTGCCAGGGCGACCATTGGCTCAATGAGCTCCGCGAGGACGTTCTGGTTGGTAAGCTGGTCTCTGCTCCATCAGGCCGGGGAGGGGGGGAGGTCATCCAGGAAGACTTTCCATCTCAAATCACAGTGTGAATACGCAAACTGGATGGCTGTGTGGTGTGAATGTTGAATCTGAAAGAGTGTGTGTCGTTGTATTAAGATGCCTTCTTTGGATTGAATGTGATGCTTCAGCTGTCATGTGACACGTGTCTGTCTCCATCGTCCTTATCACTGGGAATGATTGACTTGGGGATGCCAAATGTTTCACAAAAGAATGACCTCACAGATCACATCATAACTGACCAATTAAAAAGCGTTTTGGCTTTCTATGAGTCATCAAGCACAAAGCATGATTGTGTCCATGCAAAAAGGTTTTGTGTTCCTAAAAACCCACTTGTTTCCAATGTGCCCAATCCCTGGTGTGTGAATTTGTTAAATGAGTTATGTCAACTCTCTTCTATGATTCTAAATAATTGGAATCTGGATTCTTGCCAAAATTGAGCACTAAAAGGAAACAGAACCAAATGAGTTAATTGCTTATAGACCTTTTTTGGGAACTTACATGACACAACAAGATAAGTAGATCTGAATATGTGGTTTTGTATTGACAAACTTCCCCTTGTCTCATACTGTGCTGTAAGTAGTTTTCTGTCTTTAGTCACTGCTGCTTCCCAAGCGGAGCTGTCATGTCACATTTGTCATCTCTGATGGATGACATTGGTGCCTAGCTAGGAAGAGTTAAAGAACCGATCCCACAGAAGACATAGCAGAGCAGCTCAAATTCTTTTGGACAAAGCAGATTGACGTGTTTTTGTTCCTCTCACATTTTTTTGCTGCCCTCTGAGGGACGTTTTTTTTTCTGTTCTGTTGCATGTTTGACGCCGCTTGCTCGATTGTGGCAGTGCAGCAGTGAAGTTAATTCAAAGGGTGTATGTGTGTGTTGCGTCTTGTTTTTTCTGACAGCTTTGTGATTTCTTTCCATATCCTGAAATTTCAGATTTGCTTGAGTTGTCACTTTTCATGACATTTCTCCGTGTCTCACTTTGTTACTTCTTTAAAATGTAGAATCTGGATTTTTCTGCAAATTACTGTATAGGGCTTGCAACAGAAAGGCATTTTTGGAAGTGTACTATTTGGTAAATCATATCTGAGCAAAGTCTTTTATTGTCTGTAACACATTTAAAGTCATGTGCGTTCCCCAAAAATAATCAGTTGATGATACATTTCCCAACTCCAGCCAAGAGAAACAAATACTCCACACAGTGGGATTTAATTGAAATGCATAATTGCATTGTTACTCACACTCGTTTTCATGCTAATGCCCCACTCCATACATGCATACGCTTTCCCTGTCATTTACACAGACAGACCTGCACTACACATTAATGCTGTGCGCACACAAATGTACGGGCAAAATCAACTGATAGACAGGAAGAGACACAGAAACTCAAACATCATCACTAACCCTGCAACATACTGCACATACAAAGTAATGTAGTATACACACGTAGATGAACAGAAGACTGTCTGACAAACACACACACAAACACACACACAGCATCCCAAGGCCTCTCCACGTCTCGGTTAATCCAAGCCGTCAGTCAGTGCTCCGGGGCCTGGATGCTGCCGTTTGATTGTAATTGCAAAAACCGGAGGCAGACGAGGGAGAGCCAGGGATGTCAATAGACAGGTGGAGGGACGGAGGGATGGATTCCTCCTGCCATACCCACAAGTCCCTGCTCAGCATGCTGTGTGACTTTGTGTCAGCAGTTTGTCTTGTGCATAGCTAATGACGGCTCGACGAAGGAGTGGGCTATAGAGTCTGCTCTCGTTCGATCTCTCTGTCTCTCTATGCTCTGGTCTTCAGCTGAATCCCCGACAAGTGAGATTTTGCCCGAGGTGGATGGACGGATGGTATGTGGAGCGAGGCCTCTGTCTGCCTGCCTGTCTGTTTGTTAAGAAATCTCACAAGCCATAAAGGACCCAGAGGTTTTTCTCCTTCCTAACCTCCCTATTCTTCTCTCCTCGCTCCTTTTCTTTAGCCTCCTCTCCCGTCATTCTGTCTCTCTCTTCCTGCAGCACCGTCTGTCTTCTCATTTAAGATGGAGGCCAGAATAACTCACGGTGAATTGTTTTAATGAAGAAGCGGGGAGAGTGGAGAGGGAGGGGAGAGGGAAAAAGAAAAGAGGAAGAGAGAAGGAGATCGAGGAGGAGGAGAGGGCAAGGGCATCCAGGCACACTGAGCAGCAAGAAATTGGAGGGATGAAAAAAAACAATAGACGGAGTGGGTTTGAAATGAAAAGAAAACAGCTTCTCCAATTAAAGAGAAGTTTTTTTTTTTTTTTTTTGTTTCTTTGGTCATGGACAGTCAGTCACACTTGCTTTTGTTGAGTGTGTGATGAATTACACCCCTCCACTCCTTCTCCTATGCCTTTGTTGTGGTGAAGCTCCAGCCGTTTGTACCTCCTACAATATATTTTGCGCTGTGAATTCTCCATGCCTGTTTACCAACTAGGGTTCTTTTGAACTGGCATAGAGAAATGGCTTTTTGAAAAGTCTCTTTGATGGTGAGCTCAATTTGTTTTCACCACTAAAAAGTTTGTTTGAACGCTCTCAAATGTCGGCTGACGTCGATCGCCGTGGCCTGTCCTGAGAGGGCTCGTTCGGTGTATGAGCGTGTGTATGTGTGTGTGATGTGTAATGCAGGCAGCTTGTATGATTTCATTAACCTGAAATGAGAATCATATCTTCTCGTATTGTTCCATCAGCCCACTGTCTCCCTAATTGTCTCTCTGTCTATTTGTCTAAGTAATTACTAATCCATTTAAACAGCCACGAATGTGTGGAATAATGATGTGATCTTTAAACATAGATATTTATTTATATGTTGGGACATTCTCTTTTCTATTACACTGACCTTCTCTGCTGAAAGGTCAGAGGTCAGGGTCAGCTCCAATGGCATTGCCAACTCTTTGCAGCGGATAATAGGTCACACATGCATAACAATTTGCTAGATGCTGCCAATTTATGTTGTAAATTATTTCACATAATTGAATGAATATTTGCATATCAAAACATGTTACACAAAGGATGATAAAAAACAAGCAGAACAGAAGACAATACACTTTTCTTTTTTATTCACACATGTGCTTTTGAATATAAAATACCATAGGTAGTTCTGCGAGAGCTCAACCAGCGCTTTAGAATATTAATAGTAGTTATGTAGCCTGCTAAATGCATGAATGTATGTATTGAATATAAATGAGCTGAGTGTATTTTACCTTCTCACAGTGCAGAGGACCCAGATGAGAATTATTAGTGTCATGCCATGTTAATTAGAAATAGAAAGGAGGGGTAAAATAATTACTAAGTAGCTCTTTGTTACGTGTAAACATAGCAAAAGCCGTAGTACCTTCATTTTAATCAAGATTTTGCCGTGTGTGATATTTGTAAAATAAAATCTCCGGCGCAAATTCCACACCATACTGTGTTTTTGTATTTGGGGTCCCTTTAGAGGTAATCATCTAATTGTTTAACAAGATTTTTATTTCAGATGTTTCAGGAGGAATGTATGTGTTTTAATGCTCTGAACATGCGCTCCATAAACCAAACATGGACGTGGGGAGTAAATACCCTAAATCACTTGACGTCGCTACGTAGTTCAAATGCAATATGACTGAATTTCAAGTTTGACACTCAGAACAGCGTGCAGAACGTTAGGCGGGGCTAACAGAGGTGATTAGCGATCAGTCTTCCTGATTGTATGTATCCTCCAGATTAAAGACAGATTAAGAGTCAGGCGCGGTAACCGTTAGGATACACAGATCGCAACCAGATATCTCGCAGGATTTCACCAATCACATTATTGATTAGCGGTGGGGGTTGATGGATTACCGAGGCGGACGCACTGACAGGCGGCACGTCCAATGGGGAAGAGTTTTGCATCGCACTGATCAAACCAGAGCCCTCGCCTCCCCTCCCTTCTTTTGATCACAGTCATTTTGACAGTGATGCACACGTCTCTGCAGCACAGGGCTGGCTGGCTGGCAGGAAATGCCACAGATCCCCCAAGAGTAGAGGGATGGGGGATTAAACGGAGAAAGACACCCCCTTTAAAAAAGGAGTAAAAAGGAAAATCAATGTTTCCTCCCTCTGCGGACAGGGAGAGCTGTTTAAGGATGCTGCCACTTTTGTGTTTTCTGTAGTCTTTTCTCTTCAAAAGAAGCTTTTGTGTTTATGTTTAAACTCGTCTCAGGTTAGTCTGGTCTGCTCCACACCTGCAAGAGACTGAAGTCCTACGTGGAGGTTAAATTGAAACAAATCCTCACTATCATCCCCTGTGCTGTCCTTACCCCCCTCCCCATCCCCATCTTCCAAGCTCTAACTTCCTTTCTTTATTTCTCGCCACTTCTATCAAGGAGAAGTGAATGGCACGCGTTTCATCTCTCCAAAGCGACGCTGGGCCTGAAACACCACAGAGGCAGCGCTGGCTAACATTGAACTGGATTGGGTAGAATAAATACAAAGGCAAGAGGGAAAAGAAAGCAGCTGGGGAAACACAAAAGGATGGAGCTGCAGATGGGAACTAACCTTGCCTGGGTTTCTCTGATGTTCCTTTACACACACACACACACGCACACACACCTCCACCGCACCCATTACTGTCAACCCCTCTTTCTCTCTCTCTCAAGTCATCCTTTTATTTGTCATGTTCAGAGCACAGCACCAAAGCATCTGAGGAATGGGAGGTTACAGTGTATTAAAGGAAATGTTGTTTCACAAAAATGGTCATTCCCCTTTCAGCAGGAAATACAGAGGCTGTGCAGCTACTGCACTTCAAAGCTGCCCCCAAAACTTCCCATGAAATGACTTTGATTGTCTGCATCTAAAGGGGACAAGCAGGGGATTTTCCCACTGGTGCCTCGACTTTCTCACGTTCTTCTTGGCCGGTGTGCTTTCTTGCTTTATAAAAGTAATAGAGTATGAATTTAAAAGAGAAATGTCAGGCAGGCAAAAAGCAGGTTGGGAAATCCACAATTTTGGAAGAAAATTGGAGCATTGCATGCGGAGAATTCATTCCTACATTTACAAAAAATAAAATCCGACCTTGGGCACCAATAGCTGGCATGATAATCAAATTCATGATTGACATTAGTGCTCTTGAACCCTTGAATCTGGCTCACAAAGCAGCAACACTGAAGAGGATGTCATTATTCATGTTTTTTTAAATGGCGAGCAATTTACATTTGATAACATTTGAGAATGAATGGCATCCTGGAATGAAACCTGTCATTCACGTATCAGCTTTTATGCCATTAAAAGTCTCTTAGAGCATTTCAATGAAAGATATCACATGGAAGTAATGTGTTGGAGGCAAATAGACTCAGGAAGCAAGTACGTGCAAATTAGCAAGGATAAGGGGCGGTGGAGAGGAGCAGGACGGAGACAACCAGAGAGAAGTTCGACTCGTTGTTTGGACGTGTTAGTTTGAAGTGAAGAGGCTGCAGTCGGGTGGACTGTCTCCCTGACGCACACATACACACACACACATACACATACATACACATACACACACATACATCCAATCCCCCACCCCACACACACACAACCCCCCCCCCCACTCCTCCAATGGCCCTGTCGGTGTGCCAGGGCGGGTGATTACCAACGCTCTCCCCCAATTATGGGCTGATTATTCCGCCGCGCTCTAATTGACTGGGGAGATATGCAAATGGCTGTCATTTGGGATGATAAAGGATGCGGGTGCTGGATGCCCCCTGCATTATTTAGCCTCGGCTGTACGCAGCGTGAAGGATGTGGCGTGCGCTTTAATTGCTGAGGAGAGAGAGGTTAAGCTGAACGAGCAGCTGAATTAGAAATGAGGAATTTGGGCCCTTTTATTTCTTTATTTATTTTTTCCTTCCATCTCTCTCTCTCTCTCACATACACACATATATATATATATATATATATATATATATATATATATATATATATATATGTATATACACACTCATGTCATGCGTCAGTTTTTTCTTCTAGTTCTCTCTTGGGTGAGCGGAGAGGTGAGGTGGGGGGTGGATGGCAGGATGTCATGCTGGAATGTCATAAATAAAAACATTAGTGCAACCAATACGTGCAGAACAAATAGGGTGAATGTGTGTGTGTGTGTGTGTAGGTGTGTGTGTGTGTGTGTGTGTGTGTGTGTGGGTGTAAGGGGAGGCGGTGAGTGGTCGGCTTGTGCATTAAAAGTGTGTGAAGAACCATTGCAGACTAATGAAGAAAAAAAGTTTCAACAGCTCGGCCCGTCTCCTCTGCGTCTGTAAAGCTGCCGTTTGAAAAGCAGATTTAAATACACCGTTCCAGGCGGAATAACAATGACCTAACTCAACCGCGTGAAAGGTCGGACTTGTGGGCGGGTGGAGACGGAGTGTATGGCATCTTCGACTTCAATACCTGGGCACACAAAGATGGCCAACCTCCATCTCTATTCAGCCACTTAAAGGAAGTTGTTAGTTGTTTGAGACACTTTGCCATCATTGGTGCTGGTGCAGAGAACAGTTGGGGGGCATTTAGTGAATAGGGCCCACTGGCTAAGTACTCCTAGCTGCTAAAGCTTGGCATATTATCAGGGGGAATCGGAGTGAAACTCAACACTAATCCCTACGGTTTGGAGACAAGCAGAGCCAGATTTGGGCGTCTTTAACAGCTTAGGGGTAATAGGGCCTCAAACGTCCCTTTCAGTGTGTCCCGCCCCATATCTCCACATTATGAGAGGCTTAAGAGCCGGGGCAGTTATCACTCAGTGAGCCCCCTATCTTACAACAAGCAATAATTGCTAATGCGTTGTAGTCACTGTTAGCATTATCGCCAGATTTAGTCTATTGGAAATCCCGAGTCAGGTGTCCATGCTTTTGTTTGACCCTCACACCTGACTTCAGGACCGCTCCGAGTTTTTCTCCGCTCAGTGCTGGTAGTGGAAAAACAGTGAGAGCTTTCTTTTCCCCTTATCGAGATGCCACAGCATTATCAAGAGATTGTCTGGGCTTTGTGAAGTGTGCAGAAGCAGAATTGAAAAGAAAAGCACAATTGCTTTTCAGTGCTGCTGTGGCTCTCCTCTGCACAACTTTGGGAAGCCCTGAACAGTTTGTTCTAAGGCTGCTTTTGTTCCAGATAACAAAAACAGAGAAAGAGCAAAACACTTGCTTCAACAATGTAGCCTTCCAAATAGTGCGGAGTGTTTTTCAAACCACATAATAGTTCCTCTGTAATCATGAACTGCTGTTTGCTCAACTTCAAACCAACATTTTGCTCTCTAATAAAGTGTTTCCTATGAACACCGTCTACATGCAATTATTTCTCTGCGCAGTATACAGTAACTGTTCGTTTTTACACCTATCTAAACAAGAGGTGTAGCGTGAGCAGCACATTAACAGAGCAGCAGCGTCAGTAGAAACATCCAGGACGTAGAACCACATGCATTCGGGGTTTGCTTCCTGCTGAGACACATGTGTAATCCTAAAGCTGTGTAGGCCTCTGTGTACTTAAAACAAAGGGCTTGTTGGATTGGCGAGGTGTGTTGCATCTTGAAATACACGTAAAAGACACAGTTTGTGGAGAGATGCAGCTAGGTGGAAGTTTTGACGGAGGGTTTTTTGCCCCTCTGTTGCCATTTGTAACCCTTCAGCCTTTACATGTGGTGGGAGGTCATATCGTACAACATAGTTAGTTTCAAGCACACTGAACCCGTAAGGTGCAGTAGCTGCATGGAGGCTGCACCACTGGGGGTCAATATCCTGCTGAAGTGCCCTCAAACCAGTAGATAAACATACACTCTGACCTGCATGGAGGATGATGATGTGTAATGTAAACTAACGCACTGTAACATGAAATAATATCCTTATATGTGGATATGTCCTCACTGGTCACCATGTTCCATCTCTGAGTTGGTTCTAGGAAGATAGTGTGCCACCTGTGGCAGTCTCGACTAGACTTAAGTGAGAGACTTTACGCACTTGAGGAACATTCAGCCTCCAAACACATCACAGACGTTCATGGGTTGGCATGCTAGCATAATTGAGTGCCTGCTGGGTGCTAGCCTAAAGCCCACATGGGTTTTTTGGCAAGCCTGAGGCATGCCAAACATCTCCCCTTGGTTAGCAAAGAGTGCCCTTGCCTGTATTTGGAGTCTCTCTGAGTGAAATCCTCCGTGAGGAGAGGAGGCACGAGGCAAAGACCCTCAGGAGGTGGCACAGGCTCTGCTCGAGAACTCTTATCTCCACACACACTGGCTCATACATATACATACCACAGTTTTCACACAAACACACACATTATCTAGCAAAGACATACCCCGTTGAGGAATGTTCACACATTCCTACATAGAATTATTAAAGCAGTACTGTGCATTAGCAAGCACATTTTGATCAGCATTTTACAGTGTAGCGCTTAAATCTTCATCATTTCTATCAATTCTCATCATCGTCACCAATTATCATCATCATTCCTGCCTTGGTAGACACTCCAGCTGATTGACATCAAAAAAAGAAATGATGGTGTGGGTGTTGTGTTAAATCTCCCTCCACTAAGTCTCTCCCTCCTTCTCAGTTCTCTTCTTCTTTCTGTACTTAATAGCACTTAGTGAAGGGAATTACAGTTGGTGCTCTACATGGGGCATCGCATTAAAATCCTCTTTCACACATACACACACACACACACGTTCAGCAGTCCATTTGGATTCATTTGCATGGCATTTCATTTGGATTTTGCCTCAATCGACGGTTAGGAGGGATGATAAAAAAAAAACATCTTTGTGTAATAGCATTTCCTCTTCGTCTCCAGTGCACCATAAAGATAGAAAACACAGCGGCCGGAGTCGATAAATGAGTGCAGTGCTGCCATGAGCAGACCTGTCCCTCAGGCCTACAAACGATAGCTGTTTGAGTTAATTACAGTTTACATCATCATATTTACCCCGAGAAGAGAAACCGAGATTAAAACTCCCCTCTGAGCCCACTGAGGTGTTATTCTGTATATACTATACCACAGTGAAGTGCAGTATAATCATCGCTCTGTGTAACAATATAATGGCTTTTACTCTTGACCTATGATAACACAGCTCCTATATGGATACTTTTGTAAAAACTTCAATACAGCACAAACGTGTAGATAGAAAAACAGCATTAAAGTATACGTAGGTCCTCGTTTCTTCCCGTCTGTCTTACAGACAATACTGACCTGCCTTTATGTACATTGTAAGACTTTATGGTTGTTGTAATCGTTCCTCCTCTACGTAATAGCCGTTAAGACATCCTTTCCTAATGCATTTCCAATGTAAGAGACAGCGGATCAAATCCACAGTCCTCAGTCTGTATAAATATGAATTCTAAACTTCAGTCGAAGCTAATATGAGGCTTCAGTCGTTGGACTTTAATTGCAAAATGGCCTCTTTGTGTTTCCCCTGACAGTGTTTTCTGTCTAAATCAGTAACCTTAAATTCTTCTTTTTATTTTATTTAAAGGCTCAGTTCACCCAAAAAAAAAAAGACTTACAATATGTTCTAGGGACACTGTTTTGAGATATGTTGCTTTTGGATTTTCTTTTTCAGGGCTGTGAGCACATCAAACAAATCCCACTCACCTCCATCAAAGGCAGAAATCTCAGAGACAGATATCTCAAGACTTGGACAAATAAAACCAACTGAAGTGATGTAACTATTTGCTATTAGAACATTTGATAATGATTTTATAGTAAATATAGTATTTTCCACACTAGTATGAACACGGTAATATACAAGGGAGCTAGTACCGATTCTATTTTCCTCTGGCAGAGGGAGTTGTTAGCTGACATTTTTCGTGGTGCTAATGAAACTTATTAATCAAATATCTAGGCGAATAATGGCTGTCTAGTTGTAAAATCTGCAAAGCAAAGTCTGTCTTTCGGTTGTGTGCCGTTTCAAGCCATAAGAGAGGTTGTGTTTGAGTGTTAACGCTCACAGCGCTCGGTTGCTGTGTTTGAGTTTGTCTTTCAGGCTCCAGGTAGCTGGCTAGCCATCTGGTGCAGAGCCCTCAGCCATACTATCCTTATGACTGGGGCACACAGAGAGAGAGACAGAAAAATAGATACTCAATATGTGTGAGAGAGAGAGAGCGAGAGAGAGCGAGAGAGAGGAGAGAGAGAGAGAGAGAGAGAGAGAGAGAGAGAGAGAGAGAGAGAGAGAGAAAATGTGTGTGAGATAAAGAGAGAGGGAGAGTTAGGTAGCTAGTTTCTCCAGTCGCTCTCCTTTCCTGTAGCCCACAGGAAGCTGCAATCATTGGCTCCTCCCTGTCTAGACAGAGAACCGCTTTCGCACACACACTCTCTCACACACTTACTCGCACGCTTGGTGCCTTCTACCATAGCAACTTTCATTAATTCCCAGTGTGCAGTGAGAGGAGACAACATCAGCACCATGGTCAGGGGAAAAAGGCCCGCAGTCTGCTGGATGTGACAGCTCCCTGCTTCACACTGATGCATTATACCCTGCTGAGGTGTGTGTGTGTGTGTGTGTGTGTGTGTGTGTGTGTGTGTGTGTGTGTGTGTGTGTGTGTGTGTGTGTGTGTGTGTGTGTGTGTGTGTGTGTGTGTGTGTGTGTGTGTGTGTGTGTGTGTGTGTGTGTGTGAGAGCAGGTCAGTAGTATGAGTGAGGGACGGGATGGGGAGTGTGTTTGTAGCTTTGGCTGTCCCCTCGGCCGCATCAGTGCCCAAGCATGTCTCACTGTGACAGCTCAGCAACCTGTGTGCCTGTCACACACACACACACACACACACACACACACACACACACACACACAAACAGAGGCACAGGCACACTAAACGTGGGAGTGCAGGCAGGCGCCAACACCAGCGAGGTGAAGGGTCACGAGCGACTGCCTCACCAATGTTGTGTGAAATGTGTAGATGACAGTCTCGGCCCATTATGTACGTGTACGCGACTGTATGTGTGTCTGTCTTGAGTCCGGGGAGGGGGTGGGGGCATCTCAAAGTAACTGGTTATTATCACCTCAATATTTTTCTTATTATGACAATTACATGCTCCAGGAGCGAATTAAGCGATACAGGACGCCAAGCGGGAGTGGTTGACAGCTATTTGGAGACTCAATGCACAGAGCAATTTGCAGCCCCGAGCCAAACAAATTGGATTTGGGCCACTTTGGATCGGGGCCCCAGATTGTTGGGCGTTTGGATCCTCCGACCGCATGCCTGCCTGGCTGGTTAGCTGGCTGGCTGGCTTCGATTCTTTACACATGACTATGTAGCCAACAGTTAGCCAGGTAACACAATGCTCCATGGCCCTTGACAAGGATTAAGTGTGCATATGGAGGAAGGGTGTATGTGTTGGTAAATTCATTTTACTGTTGGTGCATTGTGAAATGACTTTTTTACGGTAGTGTTTCAGCAACCATAAGTTATAAGTGAGGGTTTATAGGGTATTTACAATTGACATTTTTATAGTCTGCGGGTGTTAAGCTTTCCCACCCTTTCATGTTATTATACTGCTGCTACTTTTTTGGTCTTGGGCCACACAGCTGTGCTCAAGTGTGTGTATAATCCAAATGAGCCTAACAGCCTCTAAACGAATTACTGGTACACATTTTCCCACCCCTAAACTGCCACTGGAAAAGCTGGCAACAGCACCCAATTAGGTGAAATGCAATTATTCTCATCCATTCACACAATTAGCCTGTGGGTTAACAACCTAGCCGTACATCGGGCTAGCTCTTGGTGTTTTGGAAAAAGCCATCACCATGGTTACACCGGCGCTCATGGTAACCCCGCTGTGTCAAATGGCATGCACCTGGGGGCAGCAAGTCGGTCACAAATAACATTCAGCCCTATTGGTTGAGGCAGCGCATGACATCACTCAGCTCAGAATACTGGGTGACGTGATTGGCTGAGACAGGGAGTGGTGCCACGGGTGAGAGAGAGAGAGAGAGAGAACGAGAGAACGGAGAACGGAGAGCGGAAAGCGAGTGCCCCATGTGCTCAGTGGAGCGAGGGTAGATAATGCCAGGCGACAGACTGGCAGGCTGGCAGAGCGGGTGGGCACTCACAGCAGCCTGATGGAAAACAAAGGCTTTGTGTGTCACTGCGAGATCGCATTAACCAAAACAAGCAGCCGTGGACCGACTGCCACACTGACTTGGTTGTCTGTTCCACAGGCTAAGCCATGCGTGGATAGAGAGACATGGGAGACGCCTGTCTCAGTTTTTATAGGAAATAACATGGTGCTAGGGTAATGAGAAAAAGTACAGGGTTTGCCACTGTTGACATTGAATTGATGATGTGACAGAGCTGTATAAATTCAAAACAAATGCCATATTTGTAGTCACAGCCAATGCATTCAAGACATGCAGGGTTTGGCAGGCATTGCTAGTGTTCTGGTACTTTTGGACTGAAGATGTTTGCCATTTTCATTCTTTTATTTAACTTTTATTGGCCCAAAGCAGGCTATAGCTTTTACAATGTGACACTTGCAGTAACATATTGCCACACTACACCGGCATTCTCACTTCTGCTTGGATATCTGAAGAAATGAGCAACGCATACTTAAGTTGAATTATTGTGTATTTATTAAATAAGATGTTCACCAGTAGAACCACATTGTAGTAGCTTTACAACAAGCATGCGTTATTGTATTGACTTTTGATTTCTTAATTTCACTTGAGTTGAGTTTTACTTAATTTTCAGTAGTTTTAGTTTGTTTATATTAGTATAATGTCTCAGAAGTGTGTAGCTACATAAACATGCAACAACATGGCTGGAGCACTGTGTAGCAATGGCCATGATGTTTACAATCTTTTGAGTTGGGAATCAACTTGAGTGATGTTGTTCACCTGAGTTGAACCTCAGCTGCACCTTGTTAATGGCACTTTATCTGCTGCGATATTTTTGATCATATTCTTGTTATTGAATTCTACAAAACTGCATGCGAAAACCAATAGGGATTAATATTAATTGTGAAGCTATTGCAGCATATTCTGAAAGAAATATTGCAGCCATCTTCTGGAATGTCAAGTCCTCTCAGTTTCTGTGGTTCAATGTCACGAGAGTTGATGGAAATACATGCTGTCTCCTTTTTTCGCTAGTGATATATTATAGCTAAAAAACTAAAACTGAATAAAAATAAAAATAAATCAATATTCTTTTTAATTCGATTTTTATTAATTATTAGATCATTTGTTTAGCATTTCTTAAATAATAGTTAATTAATAATAATTGTATTTAGTTTAAATTTACAACAATATTTTTGTTCTGTGCTTATTTTCATTATTATTTATATACTTATTTTTCATATAGTCATATACAGCCATATAATCTCTAGTTGACACACACACAGACAGACAGATAGACACATCATTCTGTGGTGGCAGTAATGGTTGCACAGGACTCAGGGGGGACGGGGTCACCGGGCCTGATAAAGCAGTTAGGATCAGCTGGCATACACCAGCAACTCTTCCCCTTCCTCCACAAGCGGGCACCAGCCAGGAAACCAGGGTCACTTACAGGTGACTTCCCTCATATTCAGCTACAGCTGGGGCGCAGCCGCTTGTCTGTGAATGTGTGTGGTGTGGAGTGAGGGGGCAGCCATCGCATTGCATCACATCACATCTGGTCTTCTCTTTACCTCTAAAACTGTCTCTCTTTCATCTTTCATTGCTGTCTTACTACTTCCTGGGCTCCACACTTTTATACAATATTCAGTATTCTGTCAGCAGTATTGGTGGGGATTCCCTGGAATCAATTCCGGAGGGGGAGTACCTACTAAGCACAAACACACACACACACACACACACACACACACACACACACACACACACACACACACACACACACACACACACACACACACACACACAGTTCTGTGCTCACCACAGGGAATTAAGTGTAATATGAGCTCACCCTTGGTCTGGATGAAAGCCCATTACAATTCATTTTTCACCACGGCAGCCAGTGTACAGCAGTGTCTTCTTACATGGCTAATGGTTTTGCTCCTTTGCCATATTCACCACTGTCGCCATGACTGCATAGATTTTATCAGTGATTAAAGTAGATTACGGAAAAGTCAAACACTGTTTGTGTACGTGCAAAGTAAAGTTTTAACCTGTAGTGCCCTGCAAAAGCATTGGAAAGCATCATGTGTTACACTTCTTTTTTGGTTGTTCAAAAGGCTTTTACAGGTTATATGATCGTTTTCTTTTGCCAAATAATCATATTCCAACCATGCGGAAATAGTTGCAATAGTGCCGATTTATCTCAACTTTATATTTACCAGGGAGATTTTGTCTTTGCTTGAGCTCACGTATAAATGTGCCACCTGCTGCATGTCAGTTCTCATCAAATGCTTGGGTGAGCTTCAGAAACACTCACTGTGAGTCCTTTCTTCTGTTCCAGGATCTGTCCGGCTCGATTGATGACCTCCCCACTGGGACGGAGGCCGGTCTGGGCTCCGCCGTCAGCGTCGCCGGCTCCTCCAGCAGCAGCAGCAGTAGCCAAGGGGAGCAGGGAGGGGCCAGCAACCAGGGACAGTCCCCCTTCTCCCCTCACGCCTCCCCCCACCTCGCCAGCCAGAGAAGCGGGCCCTCTCCGTCCCCTGTGGGTTCGCCTGCCGGCTCCACTCAGTCCCAGCACTCGCGATCTGGTTCCGGACCCATCTCTCCTGCCAGCGGACCCTCAGCCAACACCACCGCACCAGGTAAGGTTGTCATTATAGCCTCTACAAGTATGTGCACTTGCATCGTGATAATCAGATTTTTTTTTTTAATGGAAGCTGTAACATGATAACTTTAATATGTTAAATCACTACAAACAAACAAGACTATAACTAACAAGAAGTACCAGACACTACACTGTGTTATATATCATGTACCACCGTGTTAGATTCCCTGGGAAATTTGCAAAATTGCTTTACAGCTTAAAGGGGAAATTGCTTTGTGCCACCAAACAAGAGGCTGCTGTTTGAAAGCAAATGAGAAAACAATCACAAACATTCCCCAGTCAGTTTTGCATCTGCAGTGATGTCAAATGAGGTGTATTGCTTTTGACAGAAAATAAAAAAGAGTAGCTGCTGTGACATCACTGATTGGGGCGTGGCCAGAAGTTTCAGTTTTCGGTCCCATGTGATTCAGTTCATTGCTTGAAAATGGCGCATCTTTAAGGAAGTACCATAAGTAAAGTTGTTGCTGCTGTAAGCATTTCACAGTCATCACCCCTACATTTATGCTTGACCTTTCCATATATTTTGCTATTTAAAGCCCTAAGCCTGATTTCATTTGTTTTTAAATATGTGCATTTAAAGAGGATTTTTAAAAAGGTCATATAGAAAAGTGACCCTAATGCAGAATAGGTAGACACAAATAACAACATGCCAACTTTTAAATGTAGTTTGTTTTGCATTGCAAGAGTAGATTTCAAGTAAAAAGCTTTCACACCTTTCCATAACCAAACAGGCAAATAAATCAGGCAAATAAATCAGCTAAAAAAAGTATTGGCGTGACACTCCTAGCGCTTTACCACCACCAAATCTCTGAAGGAGCTAATAATTACTGTATTAATAGTTACTGCGTGTGGCTATTTGCGCTGATCTTTGTGAATTGCACTGTTCTTGCAACAAGGCTCATTTGTATGGAAAGGGGCCAATTTTGCGCCGTATTCATATTACCTCGTTTAAATATGTGCGACAAGACCACCGAGACGCTATTTGCTTAGCAGTGCAGTTAGAAGTGCATTTCAGCCTTTTGCGGGTGCTTTGAGAATTACACAGTTTTATTTTTGTCTTACTTGTGCAGGTTTAGCGGCTGCAAAAGCCACGCAATCCTTTTTCTTGAATTTGCTCCTTAGGCTTTGCCTGAGTGTCAGGTGAGCAGGGTTTGACCTCTTTTTAGAGCAGTGCAGATGACCTAAAGCAAAAAGGTGACAATATCCTGGTTTAATAGCATCTCTTTTTTCACATCTCCAACTCACCGTCTAATCCATCCAGATCAACTTTCATTCTGCCAGTTTGGACAGAGGATGAAGCTGAGTGCACACTGCAGCAGAAGACAAATATTATCAATCCAACATGTCTAGTCTTTGATATCTCTGGTCCATTTGAAATCCTAATTCAGACGGCAGAATATTAGAGCTTAGCGCAGAGCACTTCATGGAATATGTCTCATTCGTTTTCCTCACACAGTTTTTGTCCTTGCATAGTAGGGATTTGTTAAGTCTTTGATCACAGTGTTGTAGAAACACGTCCCTACATTGCAGTGGAATTTTGATAAAGTCCATCTCCCCTGTGGATCGCACAAGTATTTCCAACATTTACGTCCAGACAATATTTCCTCTCCACTCTGAGTGTTAATGAATTGAGACTGACTTGTAGTGGAGGACCTCCCATCTGATTTGGGGCATTATCTAAGATATGGCAGGCCAAACAAGACACCAACAGGATTATCAGACAAAGCACGGTGTGTCTGTCTGTCTCCTGAGGCCATAGCAGAGCGCATATCCATTTAGATAAACACTGAGCATTATAAACCAGTGTGGATTTGATTTGCCTCAGACAGGCGTGTGAATATGTGTGTGTATGTGCGTGTACTCGCTGTTCTCGCCTGGCCTCCCCGTCATCTCACCACCTCTCTGCCCGACCTGCGTGGCTGACCGGCGCATCAGCATGTCTCAGACCTGTCAGTCACTCTGACAAGGCGGGGCAAAATGTCTTGAGTGAGATCCCAACGCCGGCTCCTCCTCCTCCCCTCCTCGCAGCCGCTTACCAGAGTGATTGACGCTAATGAAAAACTGGGACAGTGCTGTTCCAGGCGCCCGTGCCAAGAATCACGACGAGAACCCGAAATGAGGCGGGCGAAGACGGGAAGCGAAACTGATCGCTGGGACGTGATTAATAAGAAAATATTTTAAAATATTCCCCATGCCAAGTAAATGGTGATAAAGCGTGGAGCAGTGAGTAACATCTGGCATGTTTTAGCGGCTGTACTACAATCAGTTTGAATTAGATCAAGGAGCAGCCAGCCTAAGAGAGACACAGGAGAACTAATGTGGTTAGTGCACATCTGATTACGAACGCTCCACTTTCTAACACTTCATCACAAGTTAGGGCACTTTGGTTAATGTTATCGTTTTAGTTTGGTACAAGTCAGTGAGGAGAGGAGGGTTTAGAGGTAAAGAAGTCTCATCCCAAGCTTTATAGAACCTGTCACTTTGTGTGTGTGTGTGTGTGTGTGTGTGTGTGTGTGTGTGTGTGTGTGTGTGTGTGTGTGTGTGTGTGTGTGTGTGTTAGTCTGTCACTGGTCAGCCTCACTCTCTGGAGTGATGCGACATGTCACACGGCTGAGCACTCGCGGGACACACGTTACCCTTGACAGCGGTCAGGGGAGAGCAATTTCATCATGTCATCCTTTCACCTGGCTGTCAAACGCACACACACACACACACACACACACACACACACACACACACACACACACACACACACACACACACACACACAGGAGGCATACATAACAGCACATGAGGAAATAAACCTATTTCATAGTTTCATGTGAAACATATATGGCCACACATATAAATCACTTAGGCCTATATATGCTCGCTTGCTTGGATGAGTGACAGTGTTGTCTGTTCGTGTGTGTGTGTGTGTGTGTGTGTGTGTGTGTGTGCGTGTGTATATATGCAAGAGAGAGGCAGACAGAGTGGGAGACGGGGGGAGACTGACATATTGCCAGCCTATCATACACCCATATACTTGCACAAATCTATCTTGTCGGAGCTCCGCGGCACGTCTGTGATTCCCTCATCTCCTCACTTCTCCTCTTCTTTCTCCCTCCTCTCTCTCTCTCTTTCTCCCTCTCTCTCTCCGTCTCTCCATGAAGCAAATCCAATACACTGTAACATTATCCGGGCCTCGCCTTGCTATTTGGATTCTCTCCCGGAGCCAAAAAGGCTCACACAGGGCCAAATTGATTTTCCTGTTGCGCTAGATTTGTGACAGTCGAGCAGAAATCACATTGCTCAAACGCCAACCTCCCCCTCCTCTTCCTCCACCTCATATGCACACACACACACACACACACACACACACACACACACACACCTCCTTCTTCCCAGTGTCTCTGAAGCAATTCAGAGCGTCCTCAGAATATTTTTCTCCTTCCATGAGACATCGGGGACGGGGCAAGCAGACATTCGTCTTTCATCCGGATAGATGTGGGGCTGAACGGGGTCATCAGAACACAAGGTCCTGTAAGGTTCAGCATTCAGTCCCGAAGTTACTGTCAGTCGCTGCAGCCACAGAATCCATCAAATATGCTGATTTGTGTCTGTTTGCCTTTCCAAAACTCTGCATTTCCTGGATATTTCTAGAAGTAGAAAACATAGTGTTCCCTGTGTGGTTGTGAGTGTGTACATGGTCTGGTTCGTAATGTTGTCGCCAGGTCTCCTGTCAGTATGACCTGACTTCCTGTCAGCCTTTCCATGGCTGTCACTTCTCCCCCAAAACAAGTTGAAGCCATATCCATTACCAGACTCAACCTGATGCATACTAAATCAAACTTCACATAAACAGAAACTCAGTTGTCATCACCGTTGCTGATAGTGTGTGGCTGTTAAGGCGGAGAGATGCGAGGTAAAAACCCACAACAAATTTCAGTGTCAACTAAATATCCTGAAAAAAAATGCACTGCTCTTCTCTGATCTAAAAGTAGTGAGCAGATTGTTGCTCCATAACCATCTTTAGAAGCATTTGTTTCTCGACTCATTTGTCATATAGTAAATATTAGATTATTATACAGAAACACTGGGGGTAGAGTGTTTTGCCATTCATAGCTTGCAAATAATGTTTGCTGCTGTTATTACTGAAGGGATAGTATTAGCAAAACTCATTTTCATTTCTGTTAAATTAATTGACCATTTTAACCTCTTAGAAAATAAGTAACCTTGTGTCCCTGTCACCTAGACGGCCATGACGGAAGCAAAGTAAACCTGATTGGGACTGTGTGTATTTATGTTCCGTTATCAGATCTGGTACATATTTGGTGTTTTTTTCATAGGTCTGTGTGTGCCTGGGTTTATACATTTGTTACTGTGTGCCTGCCTCGCTTTGAGAGCCAAACTGCTCAATGTTTCCACAATGTGCAGCTATTAATTGACACAGAGCACATCCACACTCCTCCATGGCCCGGCTCGATCTGTCTGCTGCAGAAAATCACAAATACTCATCTCTCCCCTCTTCAAGCTCCTCCGAGGTCCAGTTAACAGTGCCCGCCTCCCCCTCCTTCTCTCCCCCCCCCCCCCCCTCTCTCCTCTCTGCCTCCCTCCTCACCCCTCCAAGTTTTTATTTTCTTCTAAAGAGGTGATTGGAGCTCGCGGGCGAGCGCTCAGGAGAGTTTAATCTGTGTATCTCCGTTCGCTTCAAGTGCTTCCAGGGCCTAGAAAAGGACGGAGAGGTCAGGGAGAGGGGAAGGAGGGATAGATAGAGGGTGGGAGACAGGGAGGGTGAGAAGGTCAGGCCTGACCAGTTTGTTAGCTTTAGGGTCCTTCCCAGTGAATCTCCTCAAACCCGTTGACATCCGCTCTTGTCCTTTACATCGTCCCCCAGCTTAGCCTGTGGTTTGCATTTAGTTTTTCCATTTCAGAAAAATATAATTCTATCTCTAATTATGGTAATGAGAACCACCGATTAAAATAAAAAAAACAAGTGCTGCGTTTTTTCCCACTCTGAGTTCAAAGGTCAAACACAGACGCCTGGAACCAATCAGAGTGATGACCTCAGATCAGGTTTACACGCATAAAGGTTGCCATTTTTTTTTTTATATATAATGTCCGTAAACGACTTCCCCGACGAGAAAGAAAAACATATTTATTGGCTGCAAAATATTGGACCACAAAAGACGCCGCAGGGTTGTTCAACCAAATCTTATATTTTTCCTCTGTTAGCTGTGGAAGTTATTACAAGAAAGCAGTGGAATAGGGTAGGGGGTTGAGTTTCTATGCAAGTATGTTTTGCGGTGTTGAGTGTAGGGAGCCGGGCGAGTCTTCTCGTCACACCACTCCCTAAGAGGCTGTGTGGTGGGAACACTGCCTCTGGCTGTCCCTGTCCCTCTCTTTTTCTCTCATTATTTTTATGGTGCTCGCTTTCACTTATGTTCCCTCTTGTGTCTCACGTTCCCTCGTCTCCACCCTTTCCTCCCCATTTCTGTTTGTCTCTGTTGCTTTCTTCGCTCAGAGCGTTGCTGTGGTACAGGCCTCCCACCGAGGAACAAGGCTGAATTTTCCATCCCTCTTATTTCTCCACATCTCTCCTCCAGCTCTTTATTTTTTTTTCCTTCTTCATCCCCATCCACACATCCACCCTCCTACCCCCATCTACCCAACTTTTCCCCCCCACTCCCACATACCCTGTTTCTCCTCCTCCTGATGGCTGCTTGTGTTCGTAGTGAAATAGCAAAATGCCCTCCCCGCAGACATTATATTCACAAAAGCACACCATCCGCCAAAACAGCGGGAAAAAAAGAAGAATATGGTGCCGGCTTGCTGCGTTAGCCATTTAGAGAAATCCCATTCTAACTCCGTCCGACTGGAAAACCCTAACCGGAGCACAGTGCACAATTATTTTCCCTACCCAACACCTATTTACTTGCTTTCTCTCACTCCACCACTCTCTCTCACCCGCTCGCTGTTTTTTAGCTTAAGCTGCACTTTTGCTTTACTTACAGTTGCTACTCAGCATTGGAAGTAATGAGGATCTTGGGAGAGCGCTTGTTTTGCGAGCCACAGCAGGCCTGCGCTCGTCCCCTACAGGGAGAGTTAACTGGCATTAGCCCCTGGCTTGGAGAGGCATTGACTCGCACCCATTGAGATCTAAACCGCCATTATTGGAGCACGCTGTTTATCTGCCTATTTCCCCTAAAGACATGACAAGTGGGGGATATTAACTTGGTGTGTGTGTGTGTGTGTGTGTGTGTGTGTGTGTGTGTGTGTGTGTGTGTGTGTGTGTGTGTGTGTGTGCATTTACAGCCTAAGGGTTGTATTAAGAGATGGTGCTGAAGCAGCCCTTTCTCTGTACTCTACACCGGTCTATTAGTGCTCACCGCCGTTACCTCACTTTAGCAAAAATGGCCCCTGCTGCTCCAAGGATTCTGCATTTGTGAGAAACAGTTAGTGTGTGTGTGTGTGTGTGTGTGTGTGTGTGCGTGTGTGTGTGTGTGTGTGTGCGTGTGCGTGTGTGTGTGTGTGTGTGTGAGTTTAGGCAAGCAGAGGCCTCACTGCATCTCAGTGTATACATATATCTGCACACCCTTGCAAGCATGTACACGCATGTCTGCTAATGCACACCTGCACCTTCCTTTCAACAGTAATTAATAACATTTACATTGACTCTCTGGTTGACCTTTCTTCATTGGCATTAGTCATACAAACAAATGCAGTAGCTCCTCTGCTTAATATTACCAGGGCCCTGAAACAAAACAGAAATATGGCCACAAGTACTCTCCCTCGGCTTTGAACTTCCCCGGCATTTGCGTTTGAAACCCTGATGAAAAAAAGCTTCAAAGACCCCACTCCCTCTCTTCAAAGGAGACTCAGGGTTGCCTCGACAGTCCTCGCAGAAATTACATTTAAAATGTGTATTGGGTTTTTAGCGAGGAGCATTATCTCCAAAAACGCAATGAACTCCCATTACTTTTGGCCCCGCTGCCTTGTATCATGAGCGAAGAGTAGAAAATGTATCTGCCTGCTAAGTGCCTTTTTTACAAAGAGGAAATTACAGTTGTTTGACTTTTCAGCACAATTCCAAAAGAGCATTTTCGTTCTAGACATCTTCCTGTTTGCTCTTGTCCTTGATGCAGCAGATCCTATCTTTCTAAAACTCCAACACGATCAAAACATCAGCTCTGTTCATCTTGAAAGCCGAGTGGTCTCTGATAGGTCAGTGTTTGCACAGGTACACTCTCATGAATGAGTTATGTTTGTTTTAGACTTGCCATCAAAAATCACTCTTTCGGGTATGTTTATGTGCGTGTGTGCTCAGCTGGGCGCTTGTGGAGGTGTAAATTGCCAGTGATAATGACCGTGGATAAAGATGCATGCTGAGGGATAGCAAAGATATTGCCATGCCACTGATGACCACATGTGCTAATTGTGTAATAGAGCACCTATGGGAACACTAGTACTATAAGGAATACACAGATTCATTCAGAAGAGATCAAACAAAGACACATTCAAGCAAATACACATGAAACCATACATATTTAAAGACAAGATACAAGAATGATCACAAATACAGTCCCTGTTACACTTAAAAACACACTTAAAACTTAACATAAAATATTCAAAACCCATCTAATCATATGTAATCACAAAGAAAATCTCAGAAATGTAGAAGACACACATTTATATAAAGTTCATTGTTACAGCCGGACTTACGAGCTTACAAATAGACCAGGACAAATATTAAATCACACTCATGCACACCAGCCAGAAGAAAGTGAACTGGACGGTTGAAGCATTACTTACCATTTTATTTGTTTTACATTTTCATTCATAGCAAGCAAATACGGCCTTTTTTCTTTTTCATTTTCTTCTTTTTTGGACAGGGAAAGATATACAGTCAGCTCCTGCTGACATTTAGCTCTCCTCGCTCTCTCTCAGCAGCACCTGGAAAAGAACTGCGCGTCAAAGATTCAGCGTATGAATTATTAATGATACGGATTAAACGTGCCACGACTCACTGTGGAGCCTGTTTGTTTTATTTGGACGTAATTATTTAATGGGACATTGTTAAAAATGAGAGTGAGGAGAGGCGAGAGAGAAAAGGAGGAGTGGAAAATGTGGGGAGAAGCTTTGTTTGGACAGTAATTGGTGGTGAAATAATTACGAAGTGTTCCAAGCTTCACTCGTTCATTGCACAGACCGAGGGAAGGAGGGGTGAGGCCTTGTCAGACTCAACTATACTTCCACTCCTCTCTCATCTGCTTTTCAATTCCTTCTTTCTCAACAAGCATTTCTGTTTTCTTGTCATTCTTCTTTTTTTTTGCCTCTCTCTCTCTCACACACACACACACAGACACACACACACACGCACACACACGCACACGCACACACACACATGCAAAAACGCACACTCGTATGTCTTTGCATTAATCTCATCTCTGGTGACAATGTACTTGGGTATGTGAAGAGAGTAGTGGAGCATGGAGGGCACTGTTCCCTATTTGTACCTTCATAGTGACTCACACACACACACACACACACACACACACACACACACACACACACACACACACACACACATACAGTACAAGCTGCTGTCACCACCACTCTGCCATCCAAACAAACAGAGTCTGACAGCATAGCCGGTGCCTGGCATGCATCCCTGCACACACAAACACACAAAGGCTCCCCTTTATCGTAGGGTTGACTTCCATAGTTTAAGGGTTCAGTAAACTCCTGCTAGCATACTTCGTCCTCACTACCCATCCACCCATATAAAGTGGTGCTGCAGCTAAATCTGTCCCTCTGGCTACAAGTGGCCATGACCCTCTATAAGAGGCTTTAGGCTCCTCCAGTCAGACACGTAAACACATACTACATAAACAGTACAATAAACACAGTGAAGCAGAAACATGCAAACAGTTGCTTACACATATACATACCAGTGGTGGAAAGTAAATTTATTAGTACTGTACATAGGTATAATTTCAGGTTATTTTACATAAGTATTTCCATTATTACTACTTTATATTACTGCGCTACATTTCAGGGGGGAACTTTTGTTCTTTTTAATTCACTGTGTTTTTTGTACAACGTTGAGATTACAGAATCAAATATTTGCGAGAAAAATATAAAAAATGCTCTGGGATTAAAGTCACAGATATACAAGAATTGTGCAAATGTGTGAGGATGTGCAACAGTATAGAACATGGCGATATCATGGCGTCTGATGGTTTGATGAGGTTTATTAAAGTGAAGTGGTTCCTTGACCAAAAACAAACACAAATATCCCAAGTTTTTTTCTTTATACTTAATTATTTTATTCATTCATTTATTCGTTTTTCTCATAATTATATAACACTTTAATCTTTTTCTCTAAATAATATTCCCCTCCCTGGCTCCGTAACAATAATAAATACGAAGTCTACAATGGCCCTAGTACGCTGTTGTATTTTTGACAGCGATACTATAGTTGCTTTGCAGAATAACATTAACATTAACATTAAAAATGTATGATTAGTTTAGAAAACGTGCATTGCTTAGATTAAACTCCAACACTATATAAAGTAGTTAAAGCTTGCTCCCATTTGAAGTAATAAAATGTTGCTTACATGTCAATACATCATTAAAAATAACCCACCTATAACACATATATATCATAATAAACATTCTGAAATGGGCCACAGTGCAAAATGAGTACTAGTTTTACTTTTTCACTTGTAAAGGAATATTTTTATATTTTGGTATCGCTACTTTTACCTAAGTAAATGATTGTTTCTATCACCACTGGTTCATGCGCACACAGAAGCACAGAGCTTGTGTTTCTTGTGTTATCTCAGGGTTTCTTCAGGGTTTGTGCTCTGACGTCTCCCCTTCCCTCTACCACATGGTGACGGACTAATCGAATATTCCCTCTTTGAAGCAGCGTCGCTAGATCTATTCATGTGTGAGGCAGGGGGTCTGTGTGTGTGTGTGTGTGTGTGTGTGTGTGTGTGTGTGTGTGTGTGTGTGTGTGTGTGTGTGTGTGTCTGTGTTAATATTTTAGCACATATCCTATGTGCCTTTATGCTCTTACGCGTGTTTCCTTGTGTGTTTGAGTGTGTTTATTTACGCTTATTTGTCCAATTACTTTTACATCTGTGTGTGTGCGTGTGTTAGTGTGTAGGCAGCTTTGTGTATGGAAATGTTGTTTATGCAGTTTATGCAAAGCAATTATGTTGACTTAATTGGGTTTGTTTATGTGGAGAGTGTGCCACCTCCAGTCATGTATTACTGCTACCGTGGACAGACACATCACACACACACACACATGTGCACACACACTTCTGGAAACAGCAACACTTTCTACAGCGTGATTGAATAATGTGAAGTGTTTCCTTTATAATAAGGGATTTATATTCACTGCGGGTTCTAAGGACACTATCGCAGAAACATTTTGTTAATATGTCACTCCAACAGCACTTCATAATGTAGCATCCTGAGTAAACAAAGTCAAATCATATCCCGTAATTGTAAAAATATGTAGTGACAATCATCACTGAACATGTACAGTTGAATAACGTCAACATTTATTGTGTGTTCGGGCATGCGGCATTTCACTCGCATTATATTTAAGCACTGGATTTTTCATCCACTGCAAGTCCAACCAGTACAGTTAGAAATACTAAATCACTTCCCCCCTCATCTTTTCCTCTCCTCATTGTCTCTCCTTCCTCTGGGCCAAATCAATCCACCATAGTATCTGTCTGCCATTGTCCTAATCAGACCCTCAACTCACAATTGGATTTCAATGGAACAGGCGCAGCCCAAAGACCTGCACAACCGCCTAATCAATGACCCTCAAATGGCCCTGGTTTTCTATAGGGGATCGCTCTGGTTTAAACGCTTACACAAGGAAGTGGCACAGGGTCCAATGACTTGATGTGTCCTCTGGAAGTGCATTTGTCATTTAGCGAATAGTTAATCACAAACAACTTCCTGTATAGTTATTGTGCTGAGCTCTCGGTGTGTCTTTAAATGTGGCATCAAGCCCTCTTACCCCATCGCGTGAAGCTTCAGAAACACATCCAGGGCATCCTCAGTCAAAATAAAAACCTTCAGCTTAATACTCATTTCTCATTGTTTTTTCAGTCAAATAACAGAACACTTGTGGAACCAGCTGACTTCTGTGTTATTCAGAGAAATGCAGGAAAAAAAGTACTTTCCTTCAGTACCTTCAGTACTTTTTAGTTAGTTAATGCAGTTTCCTTCAGTTTTCAAGCACGGCATAAGGCGGGGAATTGAAATTGAAAAAAAAATTGAAATCAATTTTCTTTTGACCTCGCTTTCATGCAAAGAAGGGAATTCAATTCATGCAAAATATTTTTTTTGGAATGTGACAGCTTTTCTTACAACCTGTTGAACCTTTTGTAACTCTGAAATATGTCAAATTAGTGCGGTATTTAACTAAGTGTATGTCTGAATCTTCACGTCATGACTTCATGTTGTTCTGCAGGTTCTGCGATGGCCCCACAGAGCTCTGGGAATGGACCCGAAGGAGCCCGCCCGCCTATCCCCCGCTCACCTATGGCTCAAGAGAAAGGTATGTGTATATGTGTGTTATCCACTGGCATGCTTTTGGTGTTTGGCCTTGTCTGGCAGAAGAATAGTGAAGGTTGTTAGTCTACGTGGAGTATACAGAGGTTTGTGTGTGTTCATGAGTTTTACTTTAGCGAAACTTAGTGGCTAACACACATTCTTAGAAGACCCAATGTAGTCTCTGTATATATGCAACATAAATAGTTTCCATGATCACACTCAGTATAAAAGAGGCTGTATAAAAACGGGAACAGTTTGTTTGTTTATATTCCACACCAGTGAGGGGGGGCATGAAGAGTAAAGATCATAAGAAAGAAAAACAGAACTAGTATGTTAGCAAAGCTCAGACAACAGCGCCAACAATCGTTGTAATGAAAGGTTTTCTGAGGGAGCAAAAGGACTTGGAGCAACAAGAGATGTTAGCACAAAGATGTAAACAAAGAATATGGCTAGTTTGGCTCAATGCAGGACTTTGTTCTTCCTTCTTCTGCTGTTCCAATATGAGTTCCTTCAGCAAGCGTACGCCTCTGCATTTTTGACAGTGCCAGCATGTGTTGAAAACAAACTTTTTTTATACACATACTGGATCAAATGATAGTTGTTGTCGACGAGGCTGAGCAGGTGCTCTCACAGAAACGTACACAAGGTTTTAGCGTCATCATTTTCCAACATAGGTCAGGGGGAAACCATGTTAAATATGTAACAGTAAACATTTATTCAACTTTTCCTCGACTTAGTTCAAGTCAGAGCGTGTGTTCTTTTCATAGAGCCACTTCAGTTTTGCCCACAACCTGTTGCCAAAGGCTTGTAGCGTGAATGCTAACCCACAAGCCACAGTGCCTGCCAACAGGGAAATTGTTTCCAACAATTATGGACACTTCTCGAGTATTACTAAAAACAGCAGGATAGCTCATTTAAAACAAAAAGCATCCACACAACATAGTAAAAAACCTGAAAGTCTGGGATGTAACTTTAATGGGATGACTGTGATGCTCCCTCTCTATCACCCGCTAAAGAGCAGTTAACATGGAGAGAGAGAGACAGGGAGTGGATGGAGGAAGACAGAGAGAGAGAGTGAGGCACTGTAAAAGGTTATTTCCCAACATGATGAAATCAAGCCGGAGATTTAATGCTGCTCTCTAATGCCTGTAAACCTCGAGCCCTCCCCAGTCCAGTCCAGAAAAACACAGCGCTGGTTAATAGGGCTGTTGTTTTCCGCTGTTTTCCTAGCAAGGATTAACCCCCTCTCCCCAACACACACGCCCCACTTTGCTCAAGTGCCTGCCTCCCTAAGAGCCTCTCTCCACTCTTCATTTCCATAAATCCGCTGAATGTCCCTTTTTTCCCCCCAAACTGTCTCTCGCGTGCTTCACTGGCTGCCTGTTGTTGTTGTTGTTGTTGTTGTCCGGCTGAGAGCTTCATTCGCTTTGCCAGAAAGAGAGAGAGGTTTGTGTGTGCGTGTGTGTGTGCGTGTGCGTGTGTGGAGGGGGAACGAAGCAGAGAGAGAGAAATCCTTGAATGTGTTATTTGCTTTTAGCACTGTCTGCACAATGTTCCTCTCCCCATCCATTTTCCAGGCAATTTAAAGTGCGATATTACACACTGTAATTTTTTTCTCCTCCTCTCCAGAATCCCCTTACCCTAATGGAAGCAAAACATTACAATAATGTCCTCGCTCCTTAAACCCAGCACTCGCAGCCTAAGCACTTTCAGGCCCCAATCGCTCTTTCCCTCCGTTGCTCTGTCTTTCCCTCCCACACACAGTTTCTCTCTGTCTCTGTCTCTGTCTCTGTCTCTCTCTCTCTCTCTCTCTCTCTCTCTCTCTCTCTCTGTTTTGGTCTCTTTCCCGCACAAACAAACACACACATAGAGCGTTTATTGCTCTCTTTCTCTGTTATCTATGTACACACATGTACGTGCACAAAAGCATTTAGTGAATACGCACATGGCATTTTTAAACTTTTATCTCCCTCCTCTCTCCTCACATTTTCTCTCACATTCTAAGCAGAAACAAGGAATTATACAATTGTCAACTTGCACTTTCCAACTCCGTCGTTTCCCTAAACCCCAAACTGGGTCTGTGCACGCTCCTTCAACAAAGCGGATAGCTATCAAAGTGTACAGTCAAGCAGACCCAATCCATTTACACCTAATCTGCAATACTGAATCCCCCCCCCAACACACACACACACACACACGCCCACACACCCTCGTCTTTTCCCTGAATGGCTGTCCAGCGACCTTTCCCCATTCGTGGTGGATTGGGAGACCTTTCTGTGGGTTTTTCAGGGCCGCTTGAAAGAACGAAGCCCAGGCGAGGATTGCTCCAAATGTCAATTTGAATGGTGGAGGCGGGTTTGGGCCTGAGAGGCTTTGACACATCTATTGACAGAACGGCTTAGAATAACATAGTAGCCATGGTCAAATCACCGGCTTATTCTGTGAAGAGTGGAGCACATGTTTTATTTTCGTCACACACCCCTGCACAGAGACACGTGGACTAAGCTTTGCAACTACACATACATCTTTGAGGCAATGTATACACTTGATCTGTGCTTTCGCCACAGAAAAAGTCCACTAAATTATCTGTGTGTGTTTTTATTTTGGCTCAGGATACCTTTTACATGTGAGCCTGTCCTGTTCCTGCATGTTTTTGTCTAATACCCGCTCCATGCTGAGTTACTCATGATGTATCTACGAGTAATAGGAGCCAGTGCCAAGGTAAAAGATTAGGGCTTTCATCGAAAAAGGAAGAGTCTCTTTACACATGGAAATTTAATGGGTTTATTGAGCGAGAGAATGATCACACCCACCCTCGCTTAATCCCTCAGTCAACATTTGATTTCACTGAGCAGGTACATACACTCTTGAAGAACTCTTTGGATTTTAGGCATTTTGTAAGAAAGTGTTGACATTGATTTTTTATGTCTATTTCAGGGTTCATGTCCAACATGCAGAGGAACCAGGCAAGCTCTCAGTTTGCTTCTCCTCAGTCCGGACCTCCTATGTCCCCGCACCCGTCCCCTGGGGGCCCAGTGTATCCTGGGATGGGTCCCTACCCCCAGAGCGGCCCTTCAGGCTCTTATGGACCTCAAGGATCACAGTATGGACACCAAGGTTAGAGCCAGTTTGCCTAAATAGGCATTATAACATTACTTTATCACACATTTCAACTTACTTTCATTGGTGCAATTACACTTAAAAAGAAGAGACATTTCTGGAAGATTGGCCCATTGATTATCCATGAACTGAAGCTCATATTAAAGGCCCAGGCTTTTATTATGATCCATTGAGGCTTGGTAACGTAGCGACTACAAACTTGCCAGCTACTAGTTAGTGAACTACAATTGACTGCAAGCCTGGAACATGCCAAAGCTAATCAGCTCCCCAAGCTTATTTCTCTTTGTGGTATTTTGTTCTCAGGATTACAATTGATGAAGAGTTTTACTGAAGGGAGGAAAGAAAGTTCTCTGAGATAACGAGCTTGCTAACTGCTAGCTATCACTTAGCAATCTGGCTGGTCGCCAACAAGATAAGTTTGCAGTTTATTTTAAAAAAAAAACACTTGTACCATCGACTCCTGTCTCTTAACCGTCTGAAAATCAGTCCTCTTTTTGTGGAGCAGTTTATACTCCAACACAGGAGCGTTTGATAAAATGGGTGGTTCAACCTCAGCTAATAAGCTACGAGAGTTTCATTTGGACTCCATGGCCATCCGTTCCCTTAAAGATAAGCACTGTCAAGTCACCTTGGTATTCGTCAATGCCACACATTTGCGTGTCAACGTCCACCAAGGTTGAACTCTTTGCTAAGAATTCATGCGGATGTACGTCACACAATCTCTGCAATTTCATTTAAATGATTTGATTTTGCTTTGAAATTGTTCTATTTTAAATTGCAGGTGTGCGCCGGCTTTAACACTTAATTATCCAGTATTTTAAGGAAATATATGAGAATATTTTTTTATTTGGAATAACGCATACATTTTTTGAATATATTCTGGTGGCGAAATTAAACATTTGTCCTCAGCTTTACAAAGAAATGTGTCACGCATGTACGTTGTAAATGGGACATAGTTAGCACTAATTTAAAAAACTATTTTCTCATCTCCTTCCAGGGCCAGATTTAGCTGCATGATAATGCTTCATATTGTGTTTAATATAGCGTTAGCTAAAATCCCCTGAACCAATCATCTATTGAGGACACAAAGGCTGATCAAGAAGTCTAGGTTTGTAATTTGACCAATAAGTCGGTCTACCCCACATGTCAGTGCATTCCTTTAAGCAGGAGTGGTGACATTATCTTTGGGCTCTAATTGAGTTGAAATTGAGTCCTTGGAGCCAAGCTCATTGAAACAACACAAAGCAACTTCTGTCACTCTTTGTCTGAAACAAAGGATGTACTGTAACACAGTTAAAGAAAGACTATTCAAAACCAAAAGAGAGAGAATTGGATTTCCTACACGCTATGAATGTTTTGAAATTTTCACAATGAATTATTAACCATGAAAACCACTAACAGACCCTGTGTTGACTTACTCTGTTGACTTTTACCTGACATCAGTTTTGTGGAACAGATTTTGCTTTATGACTTCTTGGAGTGGTTGAATACCGTGTGTCATTCATTCAGAACGAGTCTGGCCTCAGATGGGAACGCCACATTTCACTGTTGGCCCCCATTTCACAGTCACATTGGGCCTTGACATCAGTGTCATTGGTTTCAAAGAGAGTTTGCTAATGAGGAATACAAAAAGACAAATTTTGAAAGACATATCCATCCTTTGTTTCCATCCAACTTTATTTCTTTATACAACTTCCACACACTCACACACAGATACAGCCTTCTCTCATACTGTGGTGGGTCTCACTGCGGGCATTAAAACCCAGCTTTTTGAGGGTGTAACTCTCAGAATATTCATGAGACACTTGAACTCTGGACGGACCTATTGGCCCTCCTCATGATAATATTATGAGGTAGCTCCAGAATGACAAGGCAGACTGACACGTTGTGAGGTTTATAGGTTTATCCACTGAATGATGATGTCCAGTCGTGGAAGAAGCAGATTTTTTACTTAAGTAAAAGCAGCAATACCACAGTGTACAAATACAAGGAAAAGTCCTGCATTCAAAATCTTACTTTAGTAAAAGTACATGCATAAAAATATACTTTAAGTACCAGAAGTAAAAGTATTCATTATGCAGAATGGCCATTTCAGAATAATGTTTATTATATTATCAAATTACAATAATTGATGCATTAATATGTATGTCACTTTAATGCTGCAGTTGGTAATGATGGGGCTAATTTCTATTACCTAGTTATATATATATATATATATATATATATATATATATATATATACTGCTGGGTTGCTTAATCTATATTATTACATCTTAATGTATTAGTTCATTTAGTTTTATAATGAATCTGAATCTGGAAAGTAACTAGTAATTTAAGATATCAAATAAATGTAGTGGCGTAAAGTAGCATAACATGGAAATACTCAAGTAAAGTACAAGTACTTCAAAATTATACATAAGTATAGTAATTGAGTAAATGTATTTAGTTACATTCCACCACTGATGATGTCCAATCCTGTCACCAAGCTGTTTAAATATTGGAGCCAGTGTTTTAAAGAATATAAAGAGGTGTTTTTTTATTTCATCATTCATCTATAAACTCAATGTAATGTTAGCAGTAGGATATTGTATCCAAATAAGGGCGTCTCACACTTCCCCATATGCTACATCCAGCACCAGAAATAGGGACTTCTGGATTAGTTATGGCACTTTAATTTAGATTGGCATCGTCTTGTCTTAAAAGCCCACCGTCTCTTCTTTTATTGAGACATTTATCGTGTTTGACATATTTAAATTCACCAGTCATTCATGTATATTGTCTGTTGTGTATTTAAACAAGATGACTGCAAAGATTCTGGTGTTATCACATGGGGGGAAACGCTAATCCGAGGAAGGAGCTTGTTGTACTAAGATGCAAAGCATACAAACATAAGGCTTTAAACATTAGTACATTCACACGTTCACAACTGTGAAACTTGAAAAAAAGAAAAGAATCTCAAGACTTTCAAAGTATATTGCTTCACTTTTAATGTATGTGACGACCTTAGAGCTTTTTAGCACCGCTAGCTTCTCTGCTAATTTGCTACAGTTAATTCATTTAATAATGATTAGTTTCCTCAACATGATCAATGTGGGAACAACATTTATGTCTGTGTACTGCAGTGTATACTGTAGGCCTGTTTGATGAGACATTTGGTAAATCAGTCACATCAACCATCAATCCAAGCTTTTTCTGATTCTCCCAGAAATGTGGGTAAAAACTTTGGATCGCTCTCTGTAATTAAGCATTCTCAGCTTGCTTGTTTTTCTCCAACGTACGACTCCTGGCCATTCAACAAACGTTGACATCTGCTGTTGTACTTAGTTTTCTGCCTTTGGCAACACACCAGATGAAACATTATGGTATTCTTTTGGTAAATGTGTGTTTAAATGTGTCACCTTGATGAATGCGCCCATCCGTGCGTGTGTTTCCCCCAAAGTTGCGTCCTCTCCCTCGCATTTGTTAATGTTGATTAATAGCCCTAATGCATTTGGTTTTTGGTCTCCCTTCTCCACCCACTCTTATCTCTTAATGTGACTTTGGCTGGGCTGACAGCCCAGTAAGCAGACAGAAAAAGAGAAATAAAGTAAGCAGAGAGCGACATCGAGGCGGACTAGCCTGGAAGAGGCTCTGGAGGCAGATGAGCGTGAAATGTCACTCGGATGACAGGAGAGATGTTCCCATCAGAAACGGAAAGAACAGCTCAGGCTCGCTGTCTTCTCATCACACACACATTCAGTATATATATATTGATGTATGTATACGCTCATTCAAATTTAATACACTTGCAACTGACCTGCATATGTCCTGTGTAAGTACTCGAGGATATTTTCAGTCAGCAGCGCAGCATTCACCTAAGAAAGAGGGGCTTCTTGAGTGGCGATATTTGTATCTTCGCATAGTATCAAGAAAAAAACAAACAAATGGCAGGTAGTAAAATATATGTTTTACTACCTGCAGTATCTATATTTCACAGTTTATTAGGTACAACCTTAAACCAATGCTGTCTAATACAATAGCCCTGCAATAAAGCCTACATTCATACAATGTTCAGTTTTTGTTGAAATTGTTGAGATGTGTTTATGGTCATTTCGGAGTAGTTGGCAGTGCCGTTGTACTGTTTTCCATTATACTGAAATGTGCTTCTTATATCTTGTCAACCCCATTATTTTGGCCAGGAACGTGCTTTGCTGGATGACGTAGTGTTGCAAAGTTGAGTCAGATTAAACCTTTTTGCCAGACCACCCAGCGTTTCTTGCAGGAGCCTTCTGCACAGACACCCGCACTGTAGCAAAGCATTGATCTCACTAAAATGAATGAAACAACTTTGTTTTTTGATGCAGTGCTATTGTGTGTCTGAACACGGCCTTACCCTCATGTAAAACATTGTAAATGGCCCCTTTAAACTAGTAACTGGAGGATTTTCCTCAGATTTCCATCCTCTTGTGGACATGTCGTCCAAAAATTTGATACACAAAGAGAAACCTTTCAGTCAGAAATATGAAACATTTCTCCCGACACCTTCAGTACTGGAAAGTATTCAAATGGGGACATAGCCAGTGTCCCAGTTCTTGAAGGGCCTGTTTGGGGTGAACAGGGCAAACAGCTGCTGGTCATTGTTCTTAATGACGGCTCCATCTGTTTCCCTTCCCACTCCCTAGCGCTGTAACAAATTAGCCAGGCGTTAGCCAACACAGAAACGCACTCCAAGTTTCTGAACTCTGCTCTGCTGTTTTTCTTGTGTAAGGGAAGGCTGCAGCTCAGCTCTTTTATGCCTGTTGTACAGCTTGTGTAATCGACTACATACACCCTTCCAGCACACAGTTATGGTGATGCATGAGACTGCAGGAGGATATGACCCTTCTGCAAACAATCCTAAAATATTTAGTACTTATTTCCAGAGATATTTGATTAGTTGAACCCTTGCAAAGCTCTCCCCACCCCCCACCCCTTTGCTGTTTTCTCACAGTCTAGATGAGCGCTCTTACCGTGAATGGACTGGCTAGTATTTTCCCCAAAAAATATGTATGCTGCTTTATGTTCATGGCTTATCCAAAGTTAAACTGATCTCTTAATGCGTGTTGATATTGGGCTCTCCTCAGGACTCAAATAACTCCAACAGCTGTTTTCAAGACATCCACTTGGACATGGTGCAGAGCCAGCATGTTGAGAACAGTGGACACACAGACATCGCATAGCTCCCTCCACCATCCAACCCCCCCCCCCTTCTGGAGGGGTTAAGCACTCACTGGTAATGACCATGCTTCATACAGCACTTTTAAACCTTGGTGCCTTGCTTGAGCGGCAGTGTAATTCAGCCAAAAAAGCCAGCGCCTGGGGGGGGGAGTGGAGTTTTTTGGAGGAAATTGACAGTGTGTGGAGCTCGGGAGCCCCGAGGCGAACCCCAGCCCTGCTTAGGCTCAGACGCCCTGCCGGGGAAGGTGCTGAGGTGGCTGAGAGAGGATGTGGGAGCCTAAGGCAAGAGAAGTTGCTGCAAAAAAAACACTATCCATCCCAGCAAGTCATTCATGTATACTGCAGTCTAATACTGAGTCTTAAAAATGTAGAAAGCAACTAAAGAAATCAGCTGTTTGTATTTAAATTATCGATAACTGTGAACTGATCTGAAGATTCAAGTTTCACAAGCTTTATTGTCGTTATGCAAGCACAACGGAATAAAGGTTGTGTCAGCCTCGGTGCATTGCAATAAAAAACTTCACACATATTTACAAAGAATAAATAAGGCACGAATGAGATAAGTGATAAATAAGTACAAAGTATAAGCGATACGAAGTATAATAAAATAACCATAAAATACGTCAATTCCAGGAACATCACTTCATATTAGAGAAATGAAGTGATGTTGAATGATGATGGTTAGTGTAGTAATAAAACAAAACTGCATTAGAAACTGTTAGAATAAGGCTTTCAGTAAAATATTCTTATACTTCTTAATGACACTTTAAGTTGCAGGGGAAAATAGAGGAGATGGTGTTTTATAGCACCTCCACTGAGATTTAGAAAATGTAGCTTCTGAGTGAAAAGGAACAGAATCAGTACCAGGGTGTCCAGTGGCACGTCCACAAACAGTAAGGAGAACAATGCTGTTATTCATTCATTTTACTTGTGTTCATCCACATGTGGACATAGACAGCCTGCCCTGCTCTTGTCCTTGGCAACTCATGCATGCAGCCATGTAATCTGCGTTCCACTCCTTATTGATGGAGCTAACACATCCGGAGGGCTCGTTGGTGCACCATCATACCTCACTCCACCGTAGCCGAGAGAATGACTGCCTCGGCTGTTAGCATCGGACGGTCCAGTCTGCTGAGGAAGCAGTAGACGGTAATCTGCTCGGTCACACTCCAGCTCTCCCGCAGGACTGCAGGGATTAAACCCGGCGCAGTATATAGCATCCGGCCAATGCGTGACCGCGCCGGGAATTTCCATGTAATTGTGAACATAGCACCATGAGCTCTCCTTCTCCTTCTCCTCCCCTCCATCGCGCTATAAATACCACCAAGACTCCCCAAAGGCACCAAGTGCCCGAGAAACAGGCAGGAAACCAAGACTGAGCCACAAGGACACGAGAAGGGACAAATAAGAAATGACATCCTACTTGTCCTCTTTTCCTCTTGTCCCTCCTTGATTGGTTTCCAGCGTACTATGGGAAGCATGCAAAGTAGGTGAAGCAGATGACTCACTTCTGTGCATATATGTTAATGCTTACATGTGCATAATATAAGCTAACACGGCAAATTTCTGTTTGAGCAACAGGAAGTAGGAAGTTGGAGTTTGCACAAAAAAGTAACAAACTTACATCTTACTTCATATTACCTCATTATATTGCATTTTCATGATAATACAAAACAACCAATTGTTGCCCTGCAGAAACGTTTGATTATTTCTATCCATTTCAAAAGCGTTGTATTGATATTGCTGATATAACGTTACCAAAAACTCCCAATGAGGTCTCAAGATTGTTTTGACAGCGGGTGGAAGAGAAAGTACCTCTCTCATGAGTTCCATATTGGCTTTTACAGCCAAGGTTATCTGTCTCAGGTCTGGACTCACTTTTAAATCAACAGCAACGTATTTTCAACTATAAATATAACACTATATGGAGTCATCATCAATTTAGTCGACTAATGGACTAAATTAACAATAATACTATGTCAAGTTACGTTACAATATATTTGTTGTTATTGTAATGTGATATAATGCATATATTCTATAGTTATCGGTCGTTTGCCTCTCCAATGATCCATCTCCTCTGATGTGAACTGAATGGCACCTCCTTAGAAAGCATGACTGACTCCGATGAAAACATCTAGAATTTCAGGGTAGAGCTCTCAGTCATTTTAAAAAGTGGGTTACGCTATCTGTCCTTGAAGAAGCGCCCTGGCGCAGCACCAATCCTTCGGGAAAGTGAATCATTCTTGTCAGGACGGAGCAAGACTCTCATAGGAAAGCTTAGCGTTAACCCAGTCCCTCAGCTACTCTGTCTTTCCTTTGTTAGCCGAGGCAAACATAGCCCACAACTAGAACATTTTGAATGGTAGTACATCAAGACTGATAGGTTTGGCTTTGCATTTCACCCCTCTCAGTAAAGTTGAATACAGTCTCATGGAAACTTCAAGACTCTCACTCCCACTTTAGGGGCTTTTGGCCCGTTCGGCGAAATGAAGAAGAAAAAATGCAGATTGTCCAAATGGGACTGTGTGATATAAACAACTCCCCGGGAGGTGTGCTGAAGCCTCAGTCTGTCATAGGGGGCCAAAAAAAAAGTGTCATTGAGAATGTATGGCAGGCAGCCATGACATGGAGCTCAACAGCTGTCCAAAGAGGGCTGAGAGGTCACTGACTGTGGCCTTGTTCATCTGCAGCGAACCGTCCACCCGAGCCGAAGGGAAGGAAGCTGCAGGGCACCGCTCCCAGGATTTTCCACAGCATTGTAGGCAATCGCTTATGAGTGCAAGAAACATGGAAATGTATCTTTCACTGGTTGCAAGGTCTCAGAAGTATTATATATGCATCCACACAGAGAAGCAGATGGACACACACACATGTACTGTGCACCATATGTATCCTCTTGTGTTCGTTAGCAGACATCCTTTCTTCCTGAACGCTTCCCTATTATAGCCCCAAAACCCTTGACAGGTGTCAGCCGTACTCAGCTCACGACTCACCAAAGCCTCCCCAGAAATAATCCGCTTCGTCTTTTCCCATCTCCCACAGTAGATTTCATCACAATTTCTCGACAAATTCAACCGATGCTGCTGACTTTTATGGGAAAGACTTTTATTTTGATTCAATATAAATCCTATCTCGGGGCTTGAGGGGTGGCGCCACCCCCCCCTTACCTTCTGTCTTCCTCTCTTCCGCCCCACCCTCTGCCGCTTCCTACTGCTCTCTTCCTCTGTTGGACTCGCAGGCTTATGTCATGTGGAAAGTGTCTTCACTGAAGCAGCTCGAGGACACTCAGAAGCCATTTCCATTTTCGGAGACATTTCTTCCCCCTCTTGGTGAATATTGTCATTCAACTTTCCCTCGTCTGAGCGTGCGGAAAAGCCTTCAGGTTTTAAAGGGACTTGATCCCCTTTTCCAGACATATTCTCAGAGGATTAAGCAGTGAGGCCCAACTAAAGCACCCTTAATCAAATCAAAATAAATAGCGCCCTCACAATGCAGGATGCCACATTTTCCTTTATATCTTGCAGGGGATTTGTCCCAGGGAGGGGATATCACAGTTGAAAAGGCACAGTGCCTGCAGTGTGATGTGCTGTGTGTGTGGGAGTGTACTGCACTTACATGTGCAGTAGGTGTGTTTTAGTGTGCCTAAATGTATGTACATGTTGTCTTTGACAGCATGGTGATTCTCTTGCAGCTCTTATTGCAGCTGGTGTTGGAGTCGAGCTTTGCTTTTAGAGCCAAAATGGAGGGGTTTAAGTGTGCCTTAGGAAAGCTTCTGGCATCGTGGCCGTGTGAAACTCCGAGGCAGCAAGAAAGCATTTACTGCAGATTAGAGCTCCTCTCAAGTGTTTCACAGAGTCAGCAACCTGCAGCTGTAAAAAATGTCACCACACCACACCCCATATAGTTTTTCCGGTCTCCAATGGAGGTTAAAGAGGTTATGAATCAGAATTGAGTTTTGCACTTCGCATTCCTCATTCCCCATCTGTCACAAGATTATTTTCTTGATGGACGAACTTATTTTATGTGTCACTGTTCAAGGTATCAGGGTATTGATAAACTCCATTTCATCGCACCATCTACAGTATTTCACAGTAGCCATTTTGTGTTGTTCTTGTAAGCGATCTATCACATTCTAGTGGGAAGGTAAATGTCTCAAGCAGCCATGTTTTACCTTTTCATGTGACATTGTCTGTGTAATACCTGTTTTTACAGTGATTTTAGGCTCATTCACATGTTTCATCTTCTTCCAGGTAACTATCCTCGGTCCTCCAACTATAGTGGGCCTGCCAGTACCGGCTACAATGGCCCCAGCCCCGGCATGACCAACAGTCTGGGAATGAATGCAAGCAGCCCCATGCACGGCCAGGGGCCCGGCCAGCCCATACCTGTAGGACGCAGCCACGGCCCTGGCAGTCAGAACAGGGTGTACCCGCCCATGGCTCCCAGCTCCCCCGGCATGCCTCAGCCAGCTGGGCCCGGGATGGGGCCTCCTTCTTTGGGTGGCTCTAACCGCAAGGCCCAGGAGGCAGCAGCAGCTGCCATGCCAGGATCTGCCAACTCCACAAACAACAGGTGAGAACACAGCAAGGACTCTGGAGCTCCAATGTCTTTAGGAAATCGAGTATTTCTAGAGTTTAACGTGTGTTTCTGTTTTGTTTTGTGTATATATGTACATATGTTCAAATTAAGGGTGTCGCAATATACCGGCAATGGCAGGCCAGTGATATTAAAACATTTAATATTGATATCACGGTAATAATACCGTATATAAAATATAATTAGCTTAAAAAGAGACAAAACGCACAATAAAAATAAATTAAAGATGAATTGGTAGCATAATTATATTTTCTTGAAATGTATTGATAGTATATTATTATATTATTATATAGTTATTTTGGCCACGATAGTCGTGTAGTGAAAATCTGATATTGTGACTGCCTTAGTGTGAATGTGTGTGCATATATGCATATAATTAATTGCAGCTGCTCCTATTCAATAATGGTCCTAAAAGTGATCGCAACAAAAGAAAGAAGAAGTTTGTAAATTATTATTACGCCGCCACTCTAACAGAAATGGCCCAAACTCCTTTGTGGGACTGAGTCTATTTCATCTCACCTGGAAATAGTGGTATGCTAAAATGAGGGGCCAGCGAGCATCTCTTCTCTATCTTGCATCACTCTTTCTGCTGGGTCGTCTGTGGGGAGGTGCGCTGAAAAGCACCACTGAGGGTTTCTGTGCCACAGAGTTTGTCTTTTTTTTCAAGAGTCTTTTCAGACGTGAAGGAAAGAGTCGTTCTCAGGGGTTCCATGCTTCTCTGAGCCATTGCCGAGCCATCCCTATTTTCACACATCTCATAAAGTGCCTGACATTTTGATAGCTGGCACTATACACCAAGTGCCATTTGTTGCAGAAAGAGAGATATTGGCCTGTGAGCCGACTGTATCGGTTGAATGCTGCACTGTCAAAACATAAAAGAAGAAAAAGCAAACCACAGCTTTAACTGTGAAAACACCAGAGACAGGTGACACCGACCACCTTATCACAAATACAAAGCACTTTGATGCTATAATGGCATATGAGTTAAGGGATATTATGTTTCCATCAGGGTTGGAGCTTTGAGTATATGAGTATTTGTAGAGTTGGAGACCAGAGCTGTTGTGGGATTGTGTGGGCAGTAAACTTTTGCTGAACCCTACCGGGGGAACTTGTGGAAGCATGGCCGTCTTCTCAGAGGAAGGGTGTATTTCTGCACTTCCTCCAATTGGTGCGGTTTTGCCCAACAATGGGAGCAGTCTCGCCAGCATCATGCAGGCCGATTAGTATTCGCCAATGTTCCCTCCCATTTCTGATGATGCACGAGTCCGCCTGGAGACTGAGAGCTAGTGATGAAGTTTCTTTTTTTTTTTGGTCGGGGGTTTGTTGACGCCGTCCTGCAGGCGACCTCCATATGTGAGGTCCCCAGCCCAGATGCAGCCACCCCAACCCACCTCCACCCACTGGCCTGCACCCCAATACACCTCCACCCGTCCTCCACCTTCACCTCCACTCAGAGCTCATCTTCCACCCATCCTGCCACCCTCACATTCACAGCATCATAGGTAGGTTCACCACCCTCATAACACGTGTGTGTGTGTGTGTGTGTGTGTGTGTGTGTGTGTGTGTGTGTGTGTGTGTGTGTGTGCAGTTAAAGGGATAATCCAGATTCTTTGAAGTGGTGTTGTATGAGGTACTTATCTACAGTCAGTAAGTGACCTTCAGTAGGTGGCGGTGGGAAAGCCCCCAGTTTGGAGAAACAGACGAGAGCAAATGAATGTACAGCTGTTGACGGGGGCAGCTGCAAAACATATTTTAGCCACTTAAAAGAAACTAAAAACTAAACTAAACTAAAAAAATCAATATCCGTTTAAGTTTAAACTATATTTAGAATATTTTGCCATGAGACAGCAGTTTTCCCACGAAGAGGTTAAGACGTTATTCATGCTCTCGCCAAAGCCACCATACTCCATTGAAAAAAACATTTTTTTTTTTTTTTTATTATTACAAGTTGATATTGATTTTTTTTTTTGGTGGGCCTTCCTTTTAAGTGGCTTAAATAAGTTTAGCTGTCCCCGTCCACAGCAGTACGTTGCCTTTCTTCCATGCCAGTACTCCGGTCCCGCCATCTACTATAGTTAATACACTGACTATGGATAAGTACCTCATGCTGCCCCACTTCAAAACATCTAAACTATCCCTTTAAATAGAAAACTCTCTATAGGTGTTTGTGCGTCATAAGACTAAAGTGAATGTAAATGTCGCATGCTAAACTGAACTGAAGTGATCATGATGATATTCCCACATGCTCCCTCTGATAGCAAAACAAGAGGAGTCATCATTGTGATCATTGTAATTGCCATCATCACCTTCAGCATCATGACTGTAGTCATCATTATCATCATCAGCATGTTTGAGTCACTCTAATGGCAACAAGTGAGCACAAGAAGTATGATGCATGGACACACACAGACACACTCACTGAGTTTCAGATTGTCGTGTGCACTGTGTTGGCATTTGGGGGGGGGGCTGACAGTGTGTGATTAATTATGTGCATCAGGGGGGCCTACATACACACACACACACACACAGCAATGCAAATGCTCGGCAAGCCATTAAGAGATGGCTGGGCTGTCAATAAGAAGTGGCATGACATGATCCCCACTGCTGGGACCAATAAGACGGCCTGTCAGTCTCTCCTCACATTCACCAAGACGCCAGAAAGGTGTCGTGCGCTCGCTGCGGTGCTGCCAGAGGAGAGGGCTCTCTCTCCTCCTCTGTTTGTTTACATATCTGTCTGAAAAGTGTGTGTGTCTTGGTTTATTTCTCGTCTCAGTGATTCTGTTTTTGATTCACCATTGACTGTGAAAACATCCCTGGGTTTCTTGCCTTTGTTCAGGATCATTAATGTGTTGTTTATTTTACAGCATTGCAAAGGTCACGTTTGAAGCAAAAAGTCCAGCATTATGACAACTCTTTCTGTTAGAAATCTGTCTTGGTGTTGCTGCATTTGCTAACTTCCAAATTGCTATCGTATTTATTCAAAACAAAGCATTACTTCCGCTGCACTGGAGGGAAAACCAAACAGACACTGGATGCTTAGAACAACTAAAGACTTGCATAAACTAGCTGGTGTAAAAAGAAATATCTGTTAACTAGGTGAGACTATTTGTTTTCAAAGCACATCAGTGTTCACAAATTTAAATCGTTTGTCATATTGCTGTCGTCTTCTTTATTCAGAATATTGATTTAAGGCAAATTGTTACTACATATATGAATTAGTCTTCTTGCAGAAAGTAGTTTTGACTGATTTACAACAACAAACGACCTAAATGTTTGTTAAAACGGACATTTCTGGAGAACAATCCGGTTAATGTGCTGCCAGTTTCACCCTCTGAGTTGTTCTTGCTCATTCTACTCTCTGTTTGCTCTCCTCCCACCTGTTTCACACTTTTTACCAACTCTCCCAACTGTATCGCCCTCTCTGTCTCTGTGCAGCTCTGTTATCCTACCCAGACTGTTTTATCTCCCTCAGTCTTTCTTCCTCCCAATTTGCTTTTTGTTCTCCGCTGTCTCCAGCACAGCCTTGTTATGTTTTTCTTCCTCAGATCCCACTTTAGAACATCTGAGGGAGATCAGGAGAAAATTGGCCTCCGAAAACCTGCAGTTAAAGGCTCCAGTTCCCCGTTTGCTCTTCAGATCTCATTGCAACATTCTGAAACATTCAGACCTAGTTCCTCTCCATCTGAGAAACAAGTTGTTAGTCGAAGCACATGTCTAGTTTCACTCTTTGATGCGTCAACCCCGAGTGAACTGCCACAGCCACCCGCTCCCGACCTTCCAAATCAGGGGCCAGTTAGCAGTGATGTCATTGGCTGGTCCATTCTTCTTCTTCTTCTTCTTCTTCTTCTTCTTCTTCTTCTTCTTCTTCTTCTTCTTCTTCTTCTTCTTCTTCTTCTTCTTCACTACATCTCGACTAATAATCCTTTCTACATTTCCACCTCTCTTCCCCAATCTCCATCCTCCCCTGCCTCACACACACTAGTAGACACACTCCAGCTTCATTACGCTGAGTGAAAAGAATGCCAAATGAGCAGAGGAGGGCCACTTCTGGTATCCCATGGCTGCAGGCGTGGGTCGTGATTAAATCTTCATAAAGTCTGGCGTGAGTGTTTTCTTCCCTCGAGCCCTCTCAGAGTTTTTCCTCCACCGGCCGACTGGAATCAGAAACAAATGTCCCACTTTTATTGGTTAATCAGGTTGATTGGTGGTTGAGGGAAAACAGGGTTGGACTAAAGAGTTGGTAACATAAAAAAAGAAACTTGTTGTTGTTCTACTAAAAGTCTTGCTGATCATAACCTTTTTGTAACGTAGTTGTATTCTGCTGTTACAGTTACTTTGTTAAAAACACAAACAAATGTCACTTGCACTGTTACCTAATTAGAAAAATACATTTTAAAATGACATCGATTTTAAGAAAGATTGACTCTTTAGTCAAACCAGGCTGCCAGTTGTAAAAAGTCTGACATTTTATGTTCAAATAACACGGACGGTGTCAAAGCCTGTCAGTGCGGAGGAGGTACAAGTTTGTTTGGAAGAAAGGTGCGGTACAAAAAATGTTTGGGGCTGTGGATTGATGTTTAGGATTTTTTTTTTTGGAAAAGAGAACAGAACAGAAAGTATTAAAAGGTATAAGCTTTTCTTGGCAGCAGCTTCTGAGGACAGAATTGGCTTTTCAAATGACTTTCCAGCGCTGCCGGCGACACTCTACACAAAGTTCCTGGAGCTATAGGAACGGGCTCTGTCGAAAAAATAAGCACTTAGTAGAAGAAGAGCAAAGCTCAGAAAAAAAGGAGTCGTAAATCAAAGGGAAATTGAAGGGAGAAAAATGTTGGAAGAGGGAAGAAGAGAGGAGAGGAGAGTGCTCCCAGGCAAATCCTCGCCAAATAATTCATTTCTGACCTCCTTAGTAAGTAAATTTGCTAAATAAATAAGAGCAGCGCTTGAATGTCAAGAACGAGGGATGCTGCCTGTGGTGCTTTGTCGCTCGCAGTCTTGGCAGTGTTGCGGAGCGCTCTGCTTTCATTAGATGGGCAAAATAAATGGCTTCTCCTCCATCCATCCTGAGCTGTTTGATGTTTAGGAAAGAGGGGAGGGAGAAGGGAAGAGTAGCTTTTCTCTGGATTTAATATGTTAAAAGCTGTCCTTTTATTTTTTGTGGGGTGGGGGGGGGGTTATTCTGCCCTCCTCTGTGTGTGTGTGTGTGTGTGTGTGTGTGTGTGTGTGTGTGTGTGTGTGTGTGTGTGTGTGTGTGTGTGTGTGTGGTGAGTTGAGTCAGGAGTTTGGAGGAGCTATGAGCCCAAGCTGCCCTGAGAACAGATTGGGTCCATATATAATTCATGGCCTCCAGCCGATCCACTCCATCCTTCCATCCAGCAGCCTCTCTCTGGCTCTCTTTTCTCTCACTTTCTTACACACACACACAAAGCAGAGGGATCGATAGGGAGGGACGCTCAGCCATCACACACACACACACACACACACACACACTCTTGCAGTCCCAGCGCTTCTGCTGTCTCGTCCAGTTAGCAGCGCTGGGAGGCATCAGCGCGGCCTGTCACCACGAATGAAGGACAAAGGCGCTGCCACTTCTAGAGAGACACCGTCAGCTGGTTGGCTGGCACCTCGTAACCATGGCATCCCCTTGGCAACAGCGCCCAGCCCGCGCATGAACACAAGGACACGCTCAAACACATACACTGACACACACACACTCTGCCCACGGTGCGAAAGTGGCCTTCTCCGATGCCCTTCACACATGTGGACTGAATAGCAAAAAAGAGAGAGAGAGTGTGTGTGTGTGTGTGTGTGTGTGTGTGTGTGTGTGTGTGTGTGTGTGTGTGTGTGTGTGTGTGTGTGTGTGTGTAGAATTAGGAAATAAACAAGGGAGAGAGTGAAGGACAGCAAAGGAAGAGCATTTAGATAGAATGAATGGCAAAACAATAGCGTAGTACTTATCACTTTGAACAATGTGCATTTCATAGAGCTTTATTTTAACTGTGTCAGATGACGTCTTTTCTGCCCTAATGGTGTTTGGACAGGCCGGACAAAAGATTGAACACCAAGACAGAATTTTATACATCTTCCCTGTAATGTGGTGTCAAAACTCTCATGCTAACTTTTCTTAAAAAACCAAGAAAACTCTGAGAAAAGGGAGAGTTTCTCTCTCTCTCTCTCCTCAGGCCACTCCCAGACAACAAACTGAGAGTGCACTGGCCTGATGGTGTTAGGATAGATGTTTCCACGTTTCTTACTGAGAGTGTGTTCCCTCGGCTCATTCTCATGGAACAGCGATTACCTCCAGCTCTGGGGCCCTGAGCTAAAGATACGCCCCCCCTCGGTCCACCAGGGACACATTCACATACGACTCAGGCTTCTTCTTGCTTTAATTTTTGCTCCCTCCTTCTCTCTTCCCCTCCACCTCCCTTCTTTTCTTCCTCTCCCTTTATATCCATCTCTCCTCTCTCTTCCTTCACTCACTCTTTTTCTCTCTGCGGCAACAGGATGGGTTTTTTTTTTCCCCGGCACAAAGGTGCCTGAGAGCAAGATGAATGCACTGTGTAGTTTTTTTTCTTCTCTCCCCCCCCCCCCCCCCCCCCCGAAAGCGGCACATGCATATATTAAGTGTGATTAAACGCTGTGCAATGCCTCCATCAAGTGCTTTCTAATGGGCTTTTTTATGACATGAATTAGTCATAATGGGAGAGCGCCACAGTCGAAAACCTTCAACCACTGTTGTTGTTGTTGTTGATTTGGATATTTCACCATTCACATGAGAGCTTCTGCTTATATTGGGGCGTTTTTCACAATACAGTATGGATAAATGAGGTTTGAAGGCATTTGGCAACTTATTTTTCCTTGCTGGCTTATCAGCGCTCTCTATTGTGGGAGTTTGCATGCAGCATACATTTTCACTTGAGAGAGAAGTTGCAACGATCAAAAGGTACATTTATTTCCGTGTCTTGACTCACACAAAGCTTTTTAGGGAACACGTAGGCAGTAACTAAGGAGTCTATATTCCCCCCCCGTTATAGTGAAATGGGGCCAGATAAGCGTGGATTTGGTGTGAGCTTGTTTCTTTGCCATGGTGCTCCCCTGTGCACCTCGGCCCCCATAGAGGGATTACATATGTATCATCAGCCGTGCTCTATGACTAATTACATCTGTGAGATGAGATTATGGGGAGGTTTACCAAGCCAATCCCTCCTCTTAGGCTATGTGTATCGGTTCCAACACGAGGTATTACACTATGTGTCTGTGTGAGTGTGTGAAAGAGAGAAAGATGCCAGTTAGGAGGGAATTGACTGACACAAATCCGGATACATTTTTTCTTTTTGTCCACATAAAACGGTGTTGCATTTTGGGCCAAATACTCCTTGTGGTCTGGCGTTGCCCAACATTGTCTGTCCCTCTGATGTCTTCCTTCCATCTTCCTTTATCTTTACCACCATTCACTCTCTCAGTTGTCTTCCCCTGCGCACCTCTCCTCTTCCTGTCTTCTTTTCTATTTTGTTTCATTCTCAGTCTTTCCGCTCGTATTCCTTCATTGTTTTAGGCCTCTCTCTCTCTCTCTCTCTCTCTCTCTCTCTCTCTCTCTCTCTCTCGCTCTCTTTCTCTCTCTCTCTCTCTCTCTCTCTCTCTCTCTCTCTCTCTCTCTCTCTCTCTCTCACTCGCTCTCTCTCTCTCTCTCTCTCTCTCTCTCTCTCTCTTTCTCTTTACTTCATATGTTATTTTTTTCTCTGTCTGTGTCCCCCATTTCTCCCAATCTTCTATTATATGGTTGTCCAGGAGATAATCTTGAGTCAGCAAGAGATGGACCAAATTGTTCCAAACACGGTGTTCCCTTTCAGGCCCCATGTCACTGGCTTTGGCCTGCCTGGCATGCAATGATAGACGTTGCCTTCAATCACACACACACACTCTGTCTCTGACACACACACACGCACACGCACACGCACACACACACACACACACACACACACACACACACACACACACACATGTGGCCAGCATTCAGCAGGTTGCAGATAAGCCCCTCTGATGTCACTTGCAACACCATGTGATGAGCCACGAGAGGGAGAGAAGGAAGGGAGGCTGAGGGAGGGAGGGAGATTGAGCGGGATTGACTTCTGCCGTCACCATGGCAACAAATAACATGATCCTCTCCAAAAGCACACCTTAATTAGTTAAATTATGACTTGTGGGAGAGGGGGAAAGAACGGGGAGAGAGGGGAGGGGGGATTTGTAGGAGAGAAGAGCAAATAGAGGATGGGAGAGTTTTTTCTTTTCTGAGGCTGCATGCTCATCTTCAATCTTTTGGAAGAGCTGTTTGTTTGATCAGGGATATGTTGTGTACTGTGCTTTCATCCTGACTTTCAGACATACATGCTGCTCCGTTTTTTCTACAATGATAAAGAGGCATGGCAGCGACAGACTGCCAAGTATCATCTTCGTACAATTTTATGACTTCTGTCTTCTGCAGCTTTCACTGTGACCCACTTATCTCTCCACAGCCTGTCATTACATTGTGAATCCAAACTGGATTTGTCTCTACCAATTCAACGAACATCTTTCTCCTCTCTCTGTGGTAGGCAGGGCAGCTATCAAGGCCCTGGCATCAGCCAGGCGAGCACCATGGCTACCACTAGCCCCTACAGCCAGCCAACGGGAAACAGCAGCGCAGCCGTGGGCAACGCACAAGGTCCAGCCTACAATATGCCACCATCAGGTATACTGACTTAATGCCAGCCAGCAAAGTAATGCTCTTTATTGTCTGTGGGGTGGAATACTTACATACAGGTTGTGGTATTAGCAATACACCCAAACACATATCTGACAAGGGAGATAGCGTGTTGATCTCAATTCCTCTTCATAGCCAAGCCCATTCATACAAGCTGTCAGCCTCCTACAGCCCTCCGTCAACATATATATATATATGTTATATACAAAGGGTTAAAATTAAGTCATGACTCCATCTTCACTGACTTATCTTGCCATGTACAGAATACATGTTGTTAAAATAGAGAAGAACCTGTTGAATAAGAAGTTGCAGCCCTCCGGGTTAACGTTAAACGGTACACATGTTTATGTTGAATGTATCAGGATTGTTCCCATTCAGAGAGGGAGAGAGAGAGAGAGGGGACTAAAAGTGGCAAAAGATAGTAAAAGGCTGAGTAACTTTCTCATAGCTCCTATTTCTCCAGTAGAGCTCGCCCTCCTGTGAGCAAAGATTAATGTGGAGCATCACTTTTTCTTACAGCCTTTCACCCCGCTGAATTGTTGCTAAACGCACCTCACTGTGGCTCCCTAAATGAAAGGCGCCTTTTATTTAAAACCGAATATCAGAAAGCGTGACATTTGGAAAAACTTCAAACGAATTAGAGCGCCAAGGTTCCTCAAAACTCATCTGGTTTGCCCCTGGGCACAGTAAAAAGCCATTAGTTTTCCCACCGTGCCGCAGCACACAAGGGAAAAATAAAGACGGGGAGCCTTGTATTCAAGGATCCCTTCTTTTTGTTAATAACTAAATATGCAGCTGGTACGATGAAAAGTAGTCTTTAAGGACCTCAGCTCTTCTTCAATTAGAAACCTCGCGAAGGTACACAAATGTCTTTGAAAACAGAAACAAGTCTTCTTGTCAGACAACATCTCTTGAATGCTAACCTTCACATTCTGTTGCCACTTTGAATATGTGACAACATCCATGATTTCTCCCAAACTGAGGATGTGCAGCCAGAAAGGTTGAGAGAGCGCACTGGCTCGCTTTTAGTGGAGTCTTATCTCATGCTTTGTCTATGTCTTCCTTTAGTCTTTTTATAAGTGTCTTTCACGATCGTCCCTTTGAGATGAATGGCTGGACAGACTTTAAGGACTGAGGGCCTTGAGAACACAGAAAGAAAGAGCATTATATTCAAACCATTTCACGTTGTCTGACTTTGTCTGTGACATTATGCAAACCATTGTCAAGCAGCTTTCAGCACACACAAAGGGGGCACCGTTCATTTGAGGGAGTTAAATCATATTGATTCGACTGTAATACAAAAACATGGCAAGTATTCCTCTTCTTTCCATCGTAGTGAAAGCATAGCTATCAGGACAAAGCCTCTTTAAAAAATGATATTATTTAATGCCAAAGAACAAAGCTTACCGCCATGATATCTCTCACTAAATGTTTTTTTTATTCAGGCTCTCAGCTATTTTTGTTTGTGAAAATTTCCGTACACATATTTCTTTTAGTAAATGTTTCCTCATTCTTGGTGAAGGAGCAATGGGAATGTCGGGAGACGGGATAATGAGCCCTGATGGGAAACCGAAAACAGACGTAAAAGATGACAGCGGCCCCGCCAACGAGCCTCACAAACCAAAGGTACCTCCTTGACCTTTTTCTTCTTGCCATCTTTCTTCGCAATTCCCTCTCTCCCTCTCGTTTTTTTTGTTTTTGTTTTGTTGTGGGTTTTTTTTATCTTTCTCCACTAATGAAGCAAACCAAATCTGATCAGCATATGCTGCCTCAGCACAGTGGGCCGTTTCTCTGTTGTTTTCTCGCCATATTTAATGATTTGTTTAACATTTACCATTCCTAATGTTTTCCTCGCTTTGTTTTTGCCCCCAGCACTCTGTTCTTGCTGATGTTTTGGCAGCCTGAGCTGCAAAAAAAAAGACAGAGACACAGAAGAGAGAGGGCTCAGCATCTGCAGTACACACATGCATGTACACACATTCAAACACAGAATACAGCGCATATACACACACGGGCATATTTCTTCATTTATTGTATTTAATAAAAAGACAAGAAACTGCACACTGGCCTTTCCAGTAAGTCACACACACAGGAACACACATATACACCATCCTTCTCTTAAACACTACTTCCTCAGCGCACACAACACACACACACGTCCCAATACACAATGCTGACTTCTCATTTTGCCCTACAATTGCAGCTCGGCTTGGCTCAGCTCAGCAACAACAGAACTCTGCTCTTTGCTCTTTTCTACCCCCTCCCCTTGTTTTTGCTTAACAACCCCTCCCTCTCTCTCTCACACACACACACACAGACATGCACAAACAAACTCACACGCCTCCATCACATCAACTACACGTATTTTTCCCTCCAAATCCCTGTCTTCTCTTTTGCTGATTACGGTAGTAGGGCCTTTTGAATTATTTAAGGCAGTCAGAGCAGCCAGAAAGACCCCCAGTGCTCCCAAAAGAGATGATCTGTCTGCCAAAGAGAGAGGGAGAGAGAGAGAGAGAGAGAGAGAGAGAGAGAGAGAGAGAGAGAGAGAGAGAGAGAGAGAGAGAGAGAGAGAGAGAGGGAGAGAGAGAGAGAGAGAGAGGGAGGGAGGGAGAGAGAGAGGGAGAGAGAGAGAGAGAGAGAGAGAGAGAGAAGAAAAGGGAGAAAGATAAGATTTTGCTGACATGAGCATTCTGTACACAGACCAGAAGCACTTGTCAAGCTGTTGTTCCCTCTTTCGCAGTCTCTTTCTCTCTTGCTCTCTCACACACACACACACACACACACACACACACACACACACGTATGTACTCATGCACTGAAGGACTAGTCTCGCTCACAAACACACTGATGTGAGCTAACATGGAGTGATTTACACAAAGTGGAGCGTGTACTGTATCCAGTTTCACACACACACACGCACATATAAAAGACAGACTAGTTCATACTGATCTGCATGCGTTCTATATCTCTGGCATGCAAACACATGCATTATGCATGGTGACAAACACACACCTGCAGTCCTCCTGGCTATAGGACTATTTCAGTGGAGGAAAGTAACTAAATATATCTTTAAGGTACTTGTACTTTATTTGAGTAATTCCATTTTATGCTAATTGAAATTGTATTTTTTACTTCCCTTTTATTTATCTGACGGCTTTAGTTACTTTATAGATTCGTATTCTTAATACAGTCATTATAAAATGCTTTCTAATATTTAATGTGTTATTATTGTTATAAAGCATTATGAGCATATTTATAAGTGCTTATAATTATAATTATACAGAGCTATAAGCAGATTATAAAGCATTATGAGTATGTTTATAATGCATTATAATCTTGGGTCTCATAGAAAATGCTACAGAAAATGTTATTCTAAAAAAGTAATTAGTGACTATAGCTGTAATGAGTAAAAAGAATGTATTCCCCTCTAAATAGTATCTAGTGACATACAAATAAAACTTCAAATGGAAATACTCAAGTGGAGTGGAAGTACGTCAAAATTGTACTGAAGCACAGTACTTCATCCAAACTTCTGCAATACAACACAAAACACACACATGTCTGTATGTCTGTTCACACACATCGACTCATTGTGGGTTATCTACAGTTACTGAAGCTACCTCACTGTTGGGACAGTAGCAGAACTCACCATCGTGTTAGACAGGGAGGAAGTGGGTGAAAGGACACAGTGCTGGATCTCTTTATACAAAGAAACTCAAAGTCCTTTTCCTCTCTTTCTCCCCCTCACCAGCTACAGGACGGCTACATCAACAATAACAGCAGCAGCAGCTCCCAGCAGTGTGTGTCGCAGCCAGCCACGCCAGGCGGTGCCCTTCCCGTGCCCTCCCCCCTCTCACCCAGCCCGGCCAGCCTGTCCTCCTACCACGGAGACGACAGCGACAGCATCAGCAGCCCCCCCTGGCCCCTCAAGACACCCTCCAGTCCTGTAAGCACTACAAACTCAAACACTATTGGATGGACGGGTTTGTAGATTTACTGAAGAAGCAAAGGAACTACATGAACATATAGACACAGAGACCAAACCAAACGACTTAACGATCAGTGAAACAAACTTTCCCTTTATGGACAATAGTGTCAGTAAAAGCTGTTAGTGTGATTGATTCATGTATGATTGAAGGATTATTGTGTAATGACATGATCAAAAGCTGATTCTTAGACCACCAAGTCTTTTCAAACCTCTGGCTTTGTGAGATTACACTTTGTCCACCAATTTCAATTTGAAACAAGAAATGTTTGGGTGACCAAATGTTACAATTACCTTTCATAAACTGAAAATGTGGTCGCAATTTCACAATCACAATGTAGCTACGCCGTAAAGCATATCTTGCTTTATCGTATGAAGTGGGACCGAAACTTACAAAATAAAGATCATGTTGTATTGAAGAAGACGATCTCATTAGGAAATAAACTCCTAAATCAAGTGAGTCAAGTAGTGTCATTTTATCTTAGACTTCTACACAATCTGATTTATTTCTGCCATCAATGGAGTCACCCCCTGCCTGGCCATTTGAAGAGATGCAGGTTTAAGTCACTTCCACATAGGCTTCACTTTTCAGACCCGGAGGTCGCCCCTTGTATAAAGCAAAACACAACAACTGCATTATAGACTATATATACTAGAATGTATAGTATTTACTGTGCATGAATTCCCCAAATTAGCATTTATAATGTTATGTAAATGATGTGTCCCCAGGACATGAATGAAAAGTGTAGGAAAAACGGCTTTGTTATTGTCCTTATATACCAGGAGAGGCTAAAAATGCATATTAACATGAATGTAGTGTAGTAAATGTCACATTCTACATTACCATAAGCCAACTTTTCTCCTCTCTCACCAGAAAGCCAACCCTAACTCCTCCTCCCTCACTGGGGAGCGAATCGCGCGGCTATTTGAGCTGGGTGTGGAGCCAGAGAGGCGGGGCTGGGTGGAGCGATACCTGACCTTCATGGAGGAGAGAGGCACGCCTGTTGCACAGCTTCCCGCTGTGGGCAAGAAGCCACTGGACCTCTGGAAGCTCTACATAGCTGTTCGGGAGATCGGAGGCCTTGCCATGGTAACGTTTAGAAATCACACTTGTTGTTATGTTGGGATGATATTAAATAAGATTCAACTGTACTGTCATTGCACAGAGTGCAGGTACTGAGACAATGAAATGTAGTAGAAATGCAGTAAGAGATAACAGACAGATTACACAGTTCAAAGGATGGACGGTGTAGAGGTCACAGCACTGGGCAGGCCAGTCAAGTTCTTCCACACCTAAATCTGAAAAATCCTTTTTTAATGGACCTTGCTTTATGCCCTGAGAGATTGTAGTGTTGAAACAGGAAATGACTTTCCCAAAACTGTTGCATGGACCATGAAAAACAGCTGCAGATTAAAAGTATGTGTTCAGGGGTGTCCACATACTTTTTTGCTGCTAGATTAAAAACAGCAATGTGAAAAGTATGTGCAAGAGTGACTTAGAACACTGTGGTTTTAGAAAGTACAAAAACATTAAGTGCACAGCCATGGAATTGATTATTTTTGATTAAATTCAGAAGGCTGTGGTCTACCGTACTCCAGGCAAAATGACAAGTGTGTGTGGCGGATGCTCCTGGGATATCTCACTTTATAGAGAGAGGACATGATTTGACTTATTAATGTTTTGTGGTTCCCCCTCAACCACTCAGGTAAACAAGAACAAGAAGTGGCGCGAGCTGTCCACAACCCTTAACGTGGGTACATCCAGCACCTCCGCCAGCTCGCTGAAGAAGCAGTACATCCAGTATCTGTTTGCCTACGAGTGTAAGATGGAGAGGGGAGAGGAGCCGCCAGCAGACAGCAGCAGCATGGCTGGAGGGGACAGCAGGAAGCAGGTCAAGATCCAGCCACCCTCACCTGGTAAGGCCTGATAACAGACTCGTTCGCTGGGTTTTTTGTTTTTCACCACTCCACTCTCCCATCTGTCGGCAGCCAAACAACAGGTGCTGCTGATCAAACTACAGGTGTCGGGAATCTTCAGAGAGAATGATCTGTATTCAAGACAATGTGGCGTACAACATCGTCACAATAAATGCTTTGCAACTGAGTCAGAAACCCTGTGGTGAAGGTAGCTGCCATGTTTGCATCTTAATAGAAACAGTTGTGAACAGACTCATATAAAGGTTTAATAAGCAGATTGTGTAAATTTGCTCTCCAGTTTAGGTTTTGGTGACAGACAATGTTGCACAAGAATCAACTCATTTGGCCTAAACAGACAGCTGCATTTACTTTTGCAGCTAATTAGCTATGCTGTTATTTGATCAAATAAATGAAAAGGCAATGTTATTAGTTCCAGCTGTATTGTGTCAGCTGCTGTGCACATCAGGAGTTCAAATAATGAAGTGATTCATTACGAGCCAAAAATAGAATGAACCACGTCTGTCCAACAGTGCAAACACAGACCATAGAGGCACTGACTGAGTTAAAGGGTCAATTCACACAAATTACAACCTTTCTTTCTTAAAAACTCTCTAAAACCGACTTTACAAAAAATATATATATATTGGCCTAAATGACACTTAAACAAATTACAGTACCATAGCCAGCTACATTACTATTAATAACAGCATCACTACATGAACACAGATTAAAGCCCAAGAGAGATGATTGAACATTAGCGCTGTTTTGATGAGATGATTCTTAGTTTAATGAAGGTCAGCTCAGATACGATCACAGTGCTTTTAAGGTTAAGTAATATTGTTTTGGTGCAGCAGCGTAACACAAAGGGTTTGTTCTTTGTTTGTGTATATTACCTGTTCACACCGTGTGTGTCTCTGTGCACAATTATGACGTGAGGATCAGCAGAGGAGAGGGAAAGAGTTGAAGCGATATGGAGCGTTAAGGTCACGTCTCTAATTTGCAGCGGAGATGAGAAAAGTGACCCGGCTTTTAAATAGAACATCACAGCACTTCACCTGCCTGAGACACTGCAGATTGCTTTTCCTGGTGGGTGTAAAAGAGCACCGGCCTTCATTTGCATACACACACACATACATACAATACACATGAACCACCTATATAAACACATATAAATTAATTCCTACTCCCTCTTGCTCGTAACACTTTATAATTCACAATTCAGCCCCCTCTCATACATTTAACGGGACCTTACCACGGCCAATTTCACAGAATCTAATTTTGCCCAGTTCAGCTGATGGGGCCATGGTACACATAATCAGAGATGGCGTCTATATTTTGAAATATGAAAAGGTCAATATTTGGTCCGCCTTTTGGATATGCAGCATTAAACGATAAAGTGCTTATGCTGCAACACTTGATTGAAGTAAGATCTGCTGCATGATTTTCATATCACCTGCATATGTAAAAATATGGGCCTCATGAGAGTTTAAACACTACAGCTAAAACTGTAACACGGATATTAGACGAGACCAAAAAAGCTTTTTCTACTAAGTATTCTACAAGTGCTATAGTGCATTTAAAATATACATATTTTGAAGTGTACTTTACTGTTGTAAATCCATCACAGCTTACAGACCAACTTCCTGCTTAACGTACTTGCTGTAGCTGTGAAAGAATCAGTCATGACCTGTGCAATGAGGGATTATTAATATGGTTGAATCCATCAAATGATTCCGTATTGTTGACATTGTGGTACTTTCCACCTCAAAGATAGTGTTGTTTTAAGGGGAATTGTTCTTCTACTAAATGTATTACCACATCATTTAATGAATATGAAAGAATAAAAACTAAATTATGATAAATTGTCTGCTCTGAGGTTTGAAATCACGTCATTTATGGCGAAGTATCCCAGGAAACCAGGTGAAGGAAGGACATATTACTGTGAAGTAATAACCTTTAAAAACATCCAACCCTAATCTGGCTACTGTTGACTTGTTTACAACCTGTATGAATGCAGTGTAGCAATGTTGTCTTGTTCCCAGACATTAGCAATTACTTTGATTAGATTATCATAGCAAATAGAAATGATATATCAGGTTTTGTCATATTTCTCCTCTCCTCTGATCCACGTACTAAGAGCTAACGCTCTCCTAATACAAGAGTCACCTCCTGGATCGACTGGACATGTGTAACTAGGAGGACTCCTCCCCTTTCCATTACGATGTCGAGCAAACAGTGATGCTAATACAATGTGATTTTTATGGAGGCGAGAAAGCCCATACTTAACTACGTCAAAAATTGCAGTTAGAGGGTTAGGAGTTACCGTTTCAACATTCAATGGAGACTAACATGACAAAAACATGACCTAGGTGAGAACTGGGGTACACCCCACTTCTAAAACTGTGGCTGTATGAAAAGTGCTGAATACATAGCTGGAAGAAATCCCATCCATTCCCTTTTTACGCCTCTGTCTTTAACTACTATCTATGCTTTCCTGCTGCAAAGTGCAAAGTGCCCTACTGACACCCTGCTAGCCTATATATAGACTGACAGCCCAATGATGTCACTGAGGGAGCTTGTCCAGCGGGCTGGTGGGGGTGTGTGTAGTTGTGGTGGTGGTGGGGTGTGGGGAGTGATTAATGAGGACTGGAATGTAGAATGTAAACAAACTCGACCTCGCCGTCACCTTTCATTCACAAAACTGGCTCGGCTGACTGACTTTTTTCCTCCCCCCCCTTAACCACTACCACCCCTCTGGATTATGTCACCCGCTGACACACACACACACACACACACACACACACACACACACACACACACACACATAGCCTCACATCAAACGTCAGCCACACGCCTCTTGCGCACACATTTATTTATTTTCCCCCCTCTGTCATTCTTTTCTCCCTCTAAATATGGAGCAGAGGGCACTTGAGTTCACGCTCTCCTCCATCTTCATAACCCCCTGCTTGGTATTATGTATCCGTCTGTCTGCTCTCCTGCTCTTGAGGAATAGTAAACCTCTTAACCTTGGCTAACCCCGCCATTGTTTGCGCTTCTCCAAGTGTGTGTGTGTGCGCGTGTGTTCCTCTGAAGCAGGCATATCCCAGGAAGTGAAGAATCCCTAATGCTCACCGGCCCTTCCCTGCCCTCTCTTCTACCTCTGCTAATCATCATGGGATAACCACCTCTCCCTGTCTCTCTCTCTTTCTCTCCGTCTCCTATGATGTAGAGGCAGGGGGTATCATTGAATAATTCAGAATTAGCATGAATTTTTAAAGCTTAAGTCTTTCTTTCTTTTTCTTTTTTCTGTGGAAACGTGCGGTGCAGGGAGAGGCCACTAAGGCTGTTCCAGAGAAAGTCTTCTTACGCTAAATGCTCATTAGGACACTTTCATATTCTCTCTTCCTTCGTCTTTTGTCATCTTTTAGCCGGAACGGTCCACATTTTCCATTAAACCTGCTTCTGGGAATTTGTATCCCTTGGTTTTATCTGGTTGGGGGTTCTTTGTGTGTTGGGCTCTTGTTGCTCGGCACTCTTATAATTTACAAGTCATCTGAACTGAGAAATTCACAGAAATACGGTGTCATAACAAGAGAGCACACTAACCCAATTTTAACGGTTGGATTCTCTGTGTGAGGAGATGTATTTTTGTCTAGGGGGTCACAAGCAAGCGTTTCTCAAGCTCATATTGAGGAGATGTTTTTTGAAGCTTGCATATAGTTTTACTTTAAATACACTAATGGTAGATATACAGTATATGTCTTTAAATACATCTGTGCCCCTCAGCTTTGCCCTCCACATGAACCCCTCATCAAGTCCACGGCACACCTAAAAAAAAAAGTCCTGCTAAACCATCTTCAAACAGCTTCTAAATAAAGAGCTGTGCTGCGACCGCCCAAGTGGGCAATTCCCTCTGAGAAATCCTTTGCTGTGTCCTCTCCTCCTGCCTCCTTTCTCTTCTCCTCTTCCTCCACTGGCCTCTCTTAAGCAGTCCCTCTGTACTCATCTTCTCTGCCCTCATGTGCGCTGTTTGCTTAGAGCTCAGTTGTCTCGTAGGGTAACACTGTTAGTGCTTTGGCCTTAAGTCCAAAGTTATCTCTCTAATACAGCACCTGCTGCAGAGAAAAAGTCCACTATGGCCGCTCTAACTCAAACCAGCTCCAAGATCATATCTGAAGAGCCCTGCGGTCTGAATGTGTTACAGTTTTGGCTGTGAATTCCGTGAAGCTATATAATGATAATAAAAAGGATACTTGTGTCTTACAGCGAATTCAGGCGGCTCCCTCCAAGGCCCACAGACGCCCCAGTCCTCCGGCAGCAGCTCTACAGCGGAGGCAGCAGGGGATCTGAAACCCCCCACACCTGCCACCACCCCTCTGGGACAGGTCACACCACTGCCCACTAACAGGTACCACACAGACATACTGCAATACTAACACTACTACTGCAGCTACTGCTGCTTCAGTTGTAGTACTTTATGTTCTATGATTAATTGTCTTGATTTTGTAAAACAAGGTTCGTCTGTTGATGTTTGGTATAAATCTGAATTGTCAACACGTATCGTGTAGTGAAGCAGGATTTAACTAAAACAACTTTATGTGCACTGTTATGTTCAAATACACCATTGTCCATAAAGACTAAATCCATATTATGTTGTGTTGCTCTTTGTATGATGATGATGATGATGATGATGATGATGATGATGATGATGATGATGATGATGATGATGATGATGATGGTGATGATGATTATAAGGCTTTTTCTCTTGTGTAAAGATAGTCCTCTGATTATAAAGGTTGGCAGCCTTTTGTCTGCAGATTTTATTTTCAGCATGGGACAGGAGGCACGGTTCTTAGTTTGTGATATCATGTGTGAGAAGCTATGTTCTTGTCTAACAAGTGTTTTCTCATTGCAATGGTTCATTAGCTTCTTTTAAGCCATGTTGACAGGGCACTTGTATGTGCATGAAACAAATAGGTGTGGAAAGTAACTATCAGTACATTTACTCAAGTACTCTACTTAAGTTTTTAAGGTACTTGCGCTTTACTTGAGTTTTTCTATTGTATGCTACTTTATACTTTTTACTCAACTACATGTATTTACAAGTTGCTTTGAATATCAAGGCTTTACATACAAACCATGTTATCCGTTTATAAAATATGATGCGTTGTTATTGATGACACTGCTCAACAGTATATAAAGTCGTTACAATGAGTTTTACTTTAACAAGCTACAACCTCCCTGCTGCATACAGGTCTACAGTAATGCATCTGTAATAATGATCCAATAATATAATATCTCACTGACAGGAGTACTTTTACTTTTAATACTTTAAGTGCATGTTGCTGCTTATAATTCTTTACTTTACCTTAAGTTATTTTTACTGCTCTACTGACAACAAACTACTATCATAACATGTATATGTGATATATGAAGTATTTCATATTACAACTATAAGGGCACTCAGAGAGCGCAGAGCTGGTTCGAATTCGCTTCAAAATGTAATGCTACACAAAGTTTCAGTAGTTTTTCAGTAATCCGCTGACAGACAAACAAACCGAAGCGAAAATATGACCTCCTTGGCGGAGGTAATTACACATCCATTTAACAATTAAAAACGCTATTCCTTCACAGCACACATGATATCCATATTTTCCGTGTGTGCACTCCATGGTCTGCACCTCCCTCTCACAGCTTCCACCTTCTCCCTTCTCTCTCCCCGCTGTCACTCCCTCCCTCCTCATCTTGTCCAGGAGCAGTGTGAGCGTACAGGATCCCTTCTCGGAGGTGAGCGACCCGGCCTTCCAGAAGCGTGTTACCTCCCTTCCCCCCTCAGCTCCCTACCAGCAGGGCCTCAGCATGCCTGACATGATGATGAGGATGCAGTACGAGGCCAAGGACCCCTTCGCCGGGATGAGGAAGAGTGAGTGAGACACACGCTGTGACATCCTATCACCCAAACACCAACACCCCTGTTTTCCCAATTTCACCAAATATTTTGAGACTTATGAAAATAAACCATTAAATAAAGTATTTTTTATGGTCATAAAAACTTTAAATGAGGATATTTAAATGTAAAACTTGAATAAACTCTTTGTTAAAATGACTCATGTATCCCAAAGCCATTGTTCTTTCGTCTTGTCTCGTTGGTCTAATTCATCGCCTAGTCAGGACAGGTGTGTGTGTGTGTGTGTGTGTGTGTGTGTGTGTGTGTGTGTGTGTGTGTGTGTGTGTTTAACTACTAGAACTATAAAGGAGATGAGAACTGTTTGTTAAGCCACACACATCCCTGTAACGAAAACACACCGGCTCGTCTGATGTTCTTGTAGCTTAGCCTTCGCCTCATTCTTACTTTGTTCGTCCTTTTCATCCTCCTCGTTCTCAACCTTTCATCCTTTCCATCCTGCTGAGAAGCACCTGTTTTGACCAACTCATGCGGTTTAGTTTTCTGAACAAACAGTAGTTTTAGAAAGGACGGCGGCTCCTCTGAAGGCTGGAGAGAATGGAGTCTGAATGAATAATATGGTGGATGTTAGCTGCATAACAACAGTCGCAGCCTCTGAACAATAGGTTTAATCATGGGAAGTGGTGAATAATCATAGAGGAATGCTGCCACCTGGTGGTTTGGCAGGAAATATGCTTCATGCATATAAAAGAGCATGTTTGCGGAACAATCACTATTCTTCTTTTTTTTCTTTCCCATTTTGTTCACGTTGTTTCGATTCAGTCTCTATTATATACGATAGTCTAAGATGCATTTTTCCTCATTTGCTTTTCTCCTTCTCAGTGGCAGGAGCTGATCCCTACATACCAGCTCAAATGCCCAGTGGAGGCATACAGGACATGTATGGTCGATCCCCGTCAGCCTTGAGCATGAGCCAACGCTCGCAATATCCATACGGGCCAGGCTACGATAGGAGGTAGGCACACAAACCAGCAGAAGAGGGTGGTGAACCTGTAGTATCTCAATATCTCTTTGACATTTCGCTTGTTCCCTCAGACCGGACCATGTCATGGGGATGGAGGGGAACATGGGTCCCCCTGGCAGTCAGAACAACATGGGACCTTCTAACAGTGAGGGCAGCATGTACTCTCCCAGTAGATACCCTTCGCAGCAGAGGTCAGCACCTGTGTGTGTGTGTGTGTGTGTGTGTGTGTGTGTGTGTGTGTGTGTGTGTGTGTGTGTGTGTGCGTGCGTGCGTGCGTAGTAGAGTACAAAATAATATGTCTTCATGTAACTTTGCTTATGATTTTTTAACCAGCGAGTGATGTATTCCTCCTCCCCCCCTCCGTTCTGTTTCAGACACGATGGCTACAGTCAGCAGTATCCCAGCATGCCATACGGGATGCATCCATCTGGGATGTACCCACAGCAACAGGTGAGAGAGCTGTGAGATGTAAACACAGTAGTTTTACACTCTTCACTGTGACTTCATGGAACACGGTGTATAACATCTGAGTAAAACATTATAATGTTAAACCCATTTTGAACAGGAAATGTCCTGTATTAATAATTGATCAAGTGAAATACTGACTTACTTATAGTATGTAGGAAAAGGGGTAATGCTTGGTTGTTGTTTTATCACCTTGCTACTTCTTGTTTGCTTTTTAATCATCCATTTAGTTTAACCTTTACAGTTAAGTAAACAAGAGTTTGCGCCATGTTCATGAATCAGCTTAATCGATGGTCCATTGACTGTGTGCAACATCAGGAACTGTTATGTAATTGTGGTGTATGTTAAGCATCTTGGTTAAAAAAATTTTACTTCTTAAATTGATAGTATCTAATACCATATTAGAAACAACATACCATTACTAGAGTGGTACATGGAGGGCGCAGACCTCCACAAAGGCATTCATGTGGTCTCTGATGATCCAATTTCCTGATTTGGGGAGGCGTTCTTCCCACTTCGGTGTAAGATGTGTTGTATTTTATTGCTGATATTTGTTCCCGAGTTTTTGTTCTGACCTAAAGGGGTGTTCACGTGAATTTTCCCAGTCAGGAACTAATTCTTTCATATATTCCGACACCACATGAATGGAGCACAAATGCCCTATCTTGCAATATTAACGAAAGTGAAACATAATTTGTGTATCTGTGTATCCATTCGGATTCGCTCCAACACTGTAATGGGTTCTTGCTACACCCTTCCACCAAGTTTCATTAAAATCGGGCCAGTAGGTTTTTCCGTAATCCTGCTGACAAACAAACAAACAGACTAAAAGGAGAGAATCCTAACTAAATAATTTGCCATACCGTGGCTGCGTGTTGTTACTAACAATCTACACCTTTGCTTCAGCAGGGCTACAAACGGCCCATGGACGGCATGTACGGCCCCCCACCCAAGAGACATGAGAGTGACATGTACGCCATGCAGTACGCCAGCCAGCAGCCGGACATGTACAACCACTACGGTGGTGGGTACTCAGGCCCTGAACACAGACCCCTCCAGGGACAGTTCCCCTACCCCTACCCCCGCGACCGCATGGCCCCCTCAGGTCAGAGCCAGCACAGCATGATGGGTGGGGGGCCCACTCCTAACCCTGCCGCCGATGGCCCCAACATGTGGCCTTCCAGGACAGACCTCGGCTATCCCTACCCCAACAGACAGGGGCCTCCGTCACAAATGCCACCTTACGGCTCAATCGGCAGAGATGACATGGACGGGCGGCCGGGGCAGGAGCAGTGGCACCGTCAGTCTCCCTACATGTCATCATCCGGCGGCATGGTTCCCCTCTCCTCACGTCAGCCATCATCTTATTCCAACTCTCCATCCATGGCCAACCACCTACCCAGAGCACCCAGCCCGGGGGCCTTCCAGCGCTCCATGGACTCCAGGATGTCGCCCGGCAAAGTCCCGTTCATGTCAGCCATGAAGATGCCTAAGCCTGGGATGACCATGATGGGCTCCCAGGGAGGCGGACCCCTTGGTCACTATCCTCCCAACCTGAGGCGAGACCTCAACTACCCACCAGGATCCGTGGAGGCCACCATGCCGATTCTCAAGCCTCGACGCAGGCTCACCTCCAAGGACATTGGTGAGATGGAGCCCCATTATTTCAATAATTACTGTTTTGACTAGTGGAAAAAATATTTTACTTAAGTAAAAGTACAAATGTTTTAGAATCAAAATATACTTAAAGTACCTAAAGTAAAAGTATTCATTATTTTGGGATAATATATATTAGATTATGAGATTATAATTGGTAGTGCATTAATGTGTAAGCATCATTAATATTACAACTGGTAAATGTGGAGCTAATATTTTAAGCAACTATTTTATATTCTGTGTAATTTATAAGTATAAAGTAGCAAAGCATTTGAAATAGTATAGTACAAGTACCTTAAAGTTGTACTTAAGTAAATTCTATTTACTTACTTTCCACCACTGACTAGTACAGCGAGCGTTGGTGATGTGTTACTAATTCTTCAATTTCTAGTTTGTGGATTTTTTTTATCTCTGTTAATTTTCGGTTTAAAATCCGCTAATTTTCAGGGAGACAACATGAGGTCAATTTTATGAAAGGAAATGCGATGATCAGTGTCCCCTTATTATCATATGGACCATGTCTGATCACTATTTCTTTTCTCTTCCTGGTTCCAAACATCCCACTGTTTTCACCCCAGGAACGCCTGAGGCCTGGCGCGTGATGATGTCTCTGAAGTCCGGCCTGCTGGCAGAGAGCACATGGGCTCTCGACACAATCAACATCCTGCTGTACGATGACAGCACTGTGGGCTCCTTTAACCTCTCCCAGGTAAATTTAACCACTACACCTCACTGCTGACAGGACAGATTCATTCAGCCCGCTTTAGCACGCTGTGACAGTACAATAATACAGTGCGTCTCTTTAAACCTGATCTTTCAGATTAACCTTTTCTGATGGAGTAAAGAGCTATAGTAGTTAGTGGGGGGGGGGGGGGTATTCAGAAGGCAATTATGTCATTATGTAGTTAAAAGGATTTAAGATATTAGATTTAAGATATAGATTGGAATTAGTCTTCCTCCTGCCTAAATTGCTGACATTTATTTCATCTTATGTCTGACCAGTTGCCTGGATTCCTCGAACTGATTGTGGAGTACTTCCGCCGTTACCTGATCGAGATCTTTGGCATCCTGGAGGAGTTTGAGGTGGGGACCGTGGCTCCGACAAGCCTTTTGGACTCTGCTGCTGACCAGATAGAAGAAGCCATCCCTGACCATGAAACAGACTCTACTACCCAACCTGAACCTGAGTCAGCTCCAACAGCAGAGGGGGAGCCAGCAGCAGAGGAAGCTCCACCAGTCACAGAGCCAGAGCCAGCTGAGGTGAAGGGTGAGAAGGAGGAGTGTGATGTGAGCATCAAGAAAGAGGACAAGAATGAAGAGGATGGAGAGAAAGAGGGAAAAGCAAAAGAAGAAGAGAGTGAAAAAGGAGCAGAGAGTAAAAAGGAGTGTGCCGACCAGCCTGTACAACCGAAACCTAAACAAGCCAGTAAATACGATAAGCTCCCCATCAAGATCGTCCACAAAGAGGACCTGATTGAAGACATGACGAAGCACTTAGGTTACATCACTGAGTTCACCAGCGGGCTGCTACACTGGCAGGCTGGTGGAGGTGATTCCACAGCACACATTCAAACACACTTTGAACCCCGGAGTGAACCACCTGCCAAGGAGGACGGAAAGACAAGAAAAGAAAAGAAAGAGGAAAAAATGGTGGAGGACGGGAAGAAACATATCACTGCTACTATCGATGATGTTCTGTGCGCTCGGGTCGACGCCCTTTCTTACGCCCACCCTGCACGCTCCTTGCCGTCCTACCCCTTCAGGGTGCATCAGGACGGGGAGCAGGACCACATCACCCTGCTGGAGGACGAGCCTCGCTGCCTGGACGAGGCTCCGCTCTCCAGATCCTCCGCCTGGCAGGACTCGCAGGCCAAGCGGTGCCTCTGCGTGTCCAACATCGTCCGGAGCCTGTCCTTCATCCCCGGGAACGACTTGGATATGTCGCGCCACCCTGCTCTGGTTCTTCTCCTGAGCAGGCTGCTCCTGCTGCACCACCAGCACCCGGAGAGGAACAGGTCGCCTCCTAGCTACCAGCGAGACGAGCAGAAGGAGCAGGGGCTGACGAGTAGCAAAGAGGAGTGGTGGAGGGAGTGTCTGGGTCTGCTCAGGGAGAACGCCATGGTCACTATGGCCAACATCTCGGGCCACCTGGATCTCTCCACCTACCCGGACACTATCTGCCTCCCCATCTTGGACGGCCTTCTCCACTGGATGGTGTGCCCTTCAGCTGAAGCCCAGGATCCCTTCCCATCTGTAGCACCCCACTCCCAGCTCACCCCCCAGAGGCTGGTGCTTGAGTGTCTCTGCAAGCTCAGCATCCAGGCCGGCAACATCGACCTCCTGCTAGCTACGCCGCCTTTCAGCCGCCAGGAGAAAATCTTCACTATCCTGGTGCGCTACATCGGTCAGAGGAAGGCCCAGGTGTACAGGGAGATGGCGGTGGCTTTTCTGTCCCACCTGGCACAGGGAGACCCCACAGCGGCATGTGCCATAGCCATGCAGAAGGGCAGCGTGGGTAATTTGGTAGGCTTCTTGGAGGATGGTGTCAGCATGGCGCAGTACCAGCAGAACCCTCACAGCTTGCTTCACATGGGGCACCCCCCTATGGACCCGCCGAGCATAAACATGATGTGCAGAGCAGCTAAAGGCTTGCTGGCTATGGCCAAAGTGGCGGAGAACAAGAGAGAGTTTGTGCTGTATGAAAGCAGATTATTAGACATCTCCATTTCCTCTGTGCTCAACGCAGGGGTGGTGGCTATTATTTGCCAAGTTCTCTTTCACTTAGGGAAATTATGACAAGAGGAGAGGCAGGACTCACACGGCAGACACTAACATACTTCTGTGGTTTTCTATTTTTATTTATCAAAATGACAGAAAATGTTTGTTTTTTTAAAAAAGGAAATATCCACATAAACAAAAATATCTCTATATATGTATAGCTTCTGGGCCCCCGTTAAAAAAGTGGGTTCGGGATTTAAAGCCCATTTTAATACAAATATTTAATACCTGCTGGTGTTGGATTGCTACTTTTGTTCGGCATTTGTTTTTTTGTTTGTTTACTTTTTTCAGCCAAAGCTGCCACCAGATGTCGGTGCTGAATTACGTGGTTCCTTTTGAGTCGATGAGTCGTGGAGATGTTTTTCAGTTTTATAAATGCTAAATATACTCATCAACATTTTGTTAATGGAGAGTATTTATTTAAAATGTGACACTGTACAGTAGTTTGAACTTTTTTGCCAACAGTCGTGTGTGTGTGTGTGTGTGTGTGGGGGGGTGGGGGTGGACACACACACTGACTTTTCAAATTGAAATGTATATGTCTCCATCGCTGGAAGATAAATTGTGCAATAGGACTCTAGAGCAAGTTGTCCCTTTTTGAAAAACAAGAAGAATCTTTAAAGACACCTGCAGTGTGTGCTTTAGGCCATGAGGAGGCAGCATTGCACCAGCCAATCAACATGAGAGAAGAGCGTCTGTCAAAAGAAGTGTCTAATTTATCAATCATAGCCTCAACGACTCTCACAGATGAACTTTGTGTTTCCTAAGCACTCGTGTTATGTCTGTATTTTTTCATCACTGTGTATATAAACCGTTGGACGCACATGATTCTTTCAGTCTCAATCAAGCATAGCAAGAGGCTTTCCGACTATTATAACAAATGCTTTTATTGTTGGTAAATATTTGTTATTGTTATTATACATATTTTGTTAATGGGGTCAAATATTTGAACATGGCAGATGTAACTGGTGTTTCAATGTAAAAAAATTCCTGTATGCATTGTATTATAGCTGAGAAAACAATCGCTTTGGTAATCAAACGTGGAAGTGCCAGGGTGAGAGGTTACATGAGAAAAACTGAACACATTTCTGTTTGTTACTGTCCTCCATTCATGTCAAGGGGCATATTTTTGAATCGAGATAATGCTCTAAAAAGAAACGTGTGAAAAGAACCTTCAAAATGTCCTGAAAGCTCATTGTAAAATTTGCCTTTTTTCCGTATGACTCCATGTCTCTCTTTTATTCAGTATACACATTTATACTCTGTGCTGCACATGTCACAAATAAATGTACGATGACCATCGTTAAGCACCGGAGACGTTGCATTATGTCCAGACAATCTTAGGCCAATAAAACAAACATCAACTGCTTACATGGACTGCCTTTTATTGATGTCATTCAAAATAATCTCATCACGGTCACGACTGACTCCAGAGGACTCGGGTGAGAGGACCTGATAGTGTTCTGTGGTCACAGTGGTCGCTTGAGTGTTGATTTGTTTGCTATTCAGGTTTCACATCAGAGATCTCGGGTGTTTATTTAAAATGTTTCACATTCACATTAGGAGGTGCGCTGTATTACTTTATATCACATACATGGTTTTATTTTGAAGGTGTTTGATAATAACTATTGAATGAGATACTTCTTGCAAGTTAAGTGTTAATATAGTGTCATTTATTTAAATAGTTATCAGCATTACTGCCTTCCTGTGACTAATAGGAGGAAGAGGTGATGTGAGGTTTTACTGAAAATGTCCTTCTGAAAGGGGAGTCATGTTCTGAGTGTGAAATGTGGCTGTTCCAGCTCACAAACCACTAAATAAAACCATTTGAAGAGGAAAGAGAGTATCTGGAGATCTCTCGCTCGTTCAAAAACCGACCACAGAGAATTGTGCATTCTCACTCGAGGCGCTGATGGAGGTGAAGCCATTTGCACAAAAAGTGATATTACAGCAAACTGTGAAACTGAGCAGATGAATAATAACATGAAATAACATTTCCAGTTTCATTGTGTCCAGGACCAACTCAATCAGCTTGACCTTGTGACACCCATGCTGATATTATTATGGTCACCATAGTCCGTTTTATCTCCCTCTTTACTAATACTCTCTAATATAAGGGGATTTAGAAAATGTTTTACAACACAAAGGAAGATTTCCAAGGGAATGTAAAAATGAATTGGTTAACCCATTTATGGGTGACCTGATACAGCTAAATCCATGACGTGTTCGTGTTGTGGTCGGGGTCTGAAGTATCATGAATACTTATCGTACTCATGGGACCCCACACTCAATTTAAACAGCATTAGTTTGCATAATCCCCCCAGAGGTCAGTGACCTTTCTACCACCATTCTCAGCTCATATAGTGATAAGTACCCGTCCTCCTCACAGCCCCATAGCACCCAATTTTTGGGCACTTGTATTCGGGAAGAACGTCACCTAAGATTTCGGAGAGGACTCGTGCGAAAAAGTGAGGGATGCTTGTTAGCAGGCCCCATTGATTAAAACTGCATGTCTGTAGAGATGTACGAGCCATTAAAGAGACTGTCAGAGGCTTTCACAGAAGATGTTTTGACTTGTCATTGTAAGAAAAGCACAGGGGTGTCTAATAACATTAAAGATGGTCCTGTTCTATTCAAGTGTCCCAGTAAGCCGTGACAGTGTGACATTAATCAGCATGAACGAAACCAGGACCCTGAAAGTGAAGCAGCTAAATGGAATTCAGCCGTCATTAATTATATTATTTACACCTGTGCTTTCGCTACCGTGACATGTCAAAGATGTTTTCCAGGAAAAAGGCCCAGAGTTCATTAGGAAGGATTCCTCCTCTCATCTTCGGTTATAGTACATAATGAAAAATGAACGTAGATTTTATCTCGTGATTTCTCTGTGTATAGCTTTGTGTTGTTGTATCCGAGGTCTACTTTAGAGCGTAAGATTTGTTTTGTGTGTTGCAGATGAGCTCATGTTAGTTCCCCTGCTGCTGTCTGAAGAGGGGCATGGAGCTTTCAACACGTTACGTATCAACATGTTAAAGTATTGTACGTTTTGACCTGCTATTTATGCACTTAGGTGAATTTAGGCTTCCCTGAAGAAAAGGACTTTCCTCTCAAATCTATTCTTCCTTTTCTTTTTTTCAAATGTTGCTTTCACCGGCTGCAGTTTTATTCACAATTTTAGAAATGTAGTTTGCACTAATAATCCCAAGCTTGAGATTTCCAAATATCAAATCAAAGATGTTATTATTAAAATAAATAGGAAGCACACTTGTAGTTTTATATTACAAAACAAACTTGTCTTAGAATGCAATGTTCATTCTAGTGTTGATTATTATTATTGTTTCTCATATTTAAACCATTGTTAACTGTTTGCCCAGGCTCATAGGTCTCTCTATTAATAACGGCATACACTGTAAATTGTTGCGAGTGTAAACACAGACATCAGATTGGGATTGCTTTGAAAAACAGACGTAAACAAAAGACAATCTCCACACTACACCGTCTGTCCTACACTCTCTCTAACTTGCATCGATTTATAAAAGAAGCATTGAATAAAGCCACAAATGCCAAAACCCCATTTTATTATCTTCCAGTGTAATTTATCACATCATGTTCACTGTGGATCCGACTGAGTCTGATAGCATCAGTTACTCTTCCCTGCTCTCCTACTTTTCTACATATTTTGTCTTTAAATGAAGTCCCCAGAATTGTTACTTCTTCTTTAATTGGAATTCTATGTCTTTCTCCCTCCTTTCCTTTGCCAGGGGAAATGTAGGCATAATATCAAGTCCTATTTTAAGCTGCCTTTAATAATAGCATTCCCGCGGGTTGACAACAGAGACAATGAACAGGTTGGGTTTCAAATAATAATTGTAAACTGGGTTTCTTGGCTGCAGACAGTTACAATCACTCATCTTCGTCTTATTAAACTCTTACTGGCAACTTAAAACTGATTACAGCAGCCTGAGTGGTGGTTAACAACTTGATTGATTTTGTAACTAAAGTTTCTGTAGATAAAGAAATGATTCATGTGCTTTTGTCTCGCTATCTTAACTGTAGCTGCATTGTTAACGGTATGCACCTGCACATTACAAACAGAGACTTAGCCCACAAACCTCTGAGCGTTTTCAATTTCAGCCTGTCATTTAGAGTTCGAATTGGAAAGTGCTGTATTTTTTTGGTGATGGAGGATGCGTTTCACGTAGGCAGCCGACCGCAGGAGAAAACCTCCCACACTCCTGTGCCTCTGAGAAGCTGAGTCATCGAGCTCTGACAGGATGGATGTGGTGGCTGAGAGGAAGCCAGGCCCTTCATTGGCTACAGCTGGCCCGGGCGCCCTGCCCTGCCGCCTCTCACCGCTAACGTAGGTAGATGAATGAGCATCGGTGAAAACAAAAGAGACTGCTCTGACCTTCCCAGGGAAGTGTTTCATGTGTGGTGTGAACTGTGTGTTTGCATGTTTACCAGATCAAGCCAAGTCCAATAATTGTGGCTATTGAGAGTATTGGCCTCTTGATGAGGCTTTGAAGTGTGTGTGCTTTCATCCTGTCCAGCTTTCTAAACCAAACAATATTGCCTGGATGAGGCCTTGGCAAGATTTGATTCAGGCCCATGTTGTTCTTGGATTGGGACTCAAAGGCCCTATCGCGTCCACTTATTTCCCAACACAAACACAGCTTCAGCCATATGTCATCGCATCGCTTAACAAGCCCCACATTTAAGGATTTAGTCTGGAGGGCTTACAGGTCATTAGCAGCCATTCAAAACATCCACAGCTTTTCCAACAGATTAAGTGAAACATGTGCCACTTGATAGCTTCACATTCCCGGCGGCAGCGGCAGCCAATCACGCTCCCAGCCAGTTTGCAAGTGCTTGACACAAGCTTTACCGGGGACAACTTACAGCACTGTACATGACTACTTCCTTAGAAATATCGTTAGTCAACTCTCTGTAGGATGCAGTTTGCATGTATGTTTATGATGATGTTGCATTTTAAATCTGAGATGCTCAATATGCTTGATTTCTAAAATCTACTTTCATACAACAAACGCATTGAGAATAAAAGTTTGATTCTTAACAATGAAGTCATGAAAGTGAAAGTGGATCATTGTTCGGCTGTGGGAGGCAATGAGCCAAACTGCTCGGGTGACTTCAGAGCTGAGATGAGTAGGTGTGTGTGTGCATGTGTGCGCAAATGTAGGTGGACTGATGACAGAGGTACTGGAGGCTGATGATAAAACCATTTGTACAAACGCGGGCTGAACAGGAAATTGCAGAAATGATCAGAAAACAATACCTGTGGCGACATCACTGCTGTTTTCAATAGAAACAAGGTTATTATGACTAATCGTGCCTCCATTTATTGAATGATTTACTGTCAATGATAATGTGTGTTTTGTCAGTCTTCAGTCATTGTATCATCTTCCTGAATCATGTTAAATAATGAGATAATTGTGTTTCTTGTTGTGTTCCAGGAAACATTACTGAAGTATACCAACTATACTCATGTCCCAGTGTAAAATAATACTGGATTCAATTATGTGTTTCTGTGTCACAGCTAGAGATGCCCATAGCCACACTATTTTTGTATTCATTATAAAAACGTTATATTTATTTCACTGTCCTGACTCCCTAAAGTGTAAACATGACCCATCTTTCATGTTTCTGGGGACCCCCTTGGATCAGGGTCAGTTCCACACTAATAACAAATAACTAACCCTAATAGAGTGTCCTGTCAACAGTTTTACAGAAACAGTTATAATACTAGTTCGTGGGAAAATCCTTTTTTGGCTGCAAGGGATTGGTGTTGCAGGATCGTAGTTGGCCACTGGGGCAACCATCTCTGAGTCCGTCTCTAAATACTTTACGGATTCCTCAGCCTGTCGTTCTCAGCCCCATTTCCATTGTTCCTGTTGAAGACATACATCTTTATAAATGGGCCCTCAGTGTATAATTCAATTTTTAAAGAGCTTGGACAGCTGGGCACTGTAGTTTTTAGCTAACATTAATCCAACAGGTGTAATTAGGGAGCCAACCTTGTGACCTAGGGACTGGGGCGCTAAACAAGACCACGGCGACCCCAGTTTGCATCCAGCCAATTCCAATCAACTGTCATCTTTTAGCTATCTATTAAAGGCATAAAATGCAATTTTCAGAAACAGGAATAAATAGTGTATTCGTTGGGGATTATGTTCTGTAGCAGAATTGGTGTGCTAGTGAGTATTTACTCAACCAGGATAGTGTATTAGTATCCACTCAGAATAAGTGACAGTGCCCACATCCCTGTTTTAGCAGCAGCGTGTCTGCATAATAAATGTCAGTCCACAAAACAAGCAGCTTATCCGAGTTCTGCCCTTTCCAGATAATGATTATTTACAAAAGCATAAATAAAAAAAGCTTCCTTAGCTTGCAGGAGAGCTTTGCATTACACTGGCGCTCTGACTAGAGTAAACCCAGTGTCACCCCTGGCCCCTCCCTAGACACGCCCCTGCCAGTAGTGGCCCCCTTACGGACGCCTGGAGGTCCGGGACCACGATTTGAGAACCTTAACAGCCTGTCCTCCCTTCACCTCCTCAGTAGTGATCACAGCCTCGCTTGGAGGGGGAGGAGCAGGCTGGGAGGCTCCGCTCTGCTCCCATGTTGGTGTTTGTTGTTTGCGAGGGTGGCAGCACTGTGTGTGGAGACACAATGTGAACGGAGGGTTGTCGACTGGCCTGCCTCCACGCTTCTTGGGCAATGCTGCAACTTTTTCCGAATACGCGGCTGAATGGTGAATATATGTGGTGATTATCGGCCGTGTGTTGCTGTGAAACACTTGGACATATGGCTATAAGGTCCTGCTTGGTTCGTGTTGTGCGCAAAGACTCGTAGTGTCTGAGCGACCAGGCAGGATGCTGGAGCTCGTCTGAGAGCTCGTGCGGTCTTTCTCTGGATTTTTTTACGAAGTTCTTCAACGGCGACTCATTTTTTGTACCCATAAACTTCTAAAAATGTTGTTATTTGCTTTGTCCTCGGCTCGTAACAAACCTGGATAACGAAGGGAGTCGCTACGTGACAACACCCCAGCACGACGACCAGCGTTACTTTCCTTCGGTAAGGCAGCGCTTCAACTGTCGCTTCAGCGGGCAGAGACCGCCGGGATGTGAAGCCGTGGTGTCTGCAATGTTACGTTCATTTTAGCTCCTCTTGAGTGGGAGAGTTAAAGTAAAACAGTCAAGTCAAAGCGTATAGTGATGTGGGTGAAGTGAGTGGTCAGGGAGCTAGCCTTTAATTGCAAAGTTGGCCAACGTGCTAACATGAACTTACCCGTCATTTCATCAACTTGCTAGCCGTGTTAGCCTTAGCAGCACTTTAGATTGAGTTGCTCTAAGATGGTAACCAGGTTGCTAACAAAGGCACTATTAACGTTAAGCTAAGTTATGTGTGAACTGCTATTTAAGTTATTTGCCAAGTTAGCTAACGTTAGATTAGCTGAACTTTCAGCACTGACTTAATGTGTAGCTCCACTTCACTGGAGGCTAGTCTTTGAAACAGATGTAGTGTGACTGTATAGGATGTTAGCTAGATATGATTATAAGCAGGAAGTGTGTCTTGTACTTATTACAAACTTTTTTCCACCCACATTCACCCCAGGCATTTGTCTGAAAGGTCGTGACCTTAGCCTGTTCACTGAACTGGTTTGTTTTCTCCACAGAGGCGCATCTGCCCCGGGATTTATTCAGCTGTGGAGATTTGAATCCGCAATTGATGCATCTCGGGGTGTCTGAGTCCATGAGAGAGTGCGAGTACAGCCAAATAAGCACTCGCAGCTCCACACCAATGGAGACCCCTTACAAGAAAAGGACCCCAAAGAGGAGGAAGTGGGAGAACTTCAAAGGTCGGAATAAATTCTACTGCAGTGGGAGGATTATGATGGCCAAGCAGACAGGGGTCTTCTACCTAACCCTTGTTCTCATCCTTGTGACATGTGGACTTTTCTTCACCTTTGAGTAAGTATTGTTGAAAATATGTTCAGTCTCCCTGTGCTCCCATCTGCTTTTTGCATGTGCACATTGACATTGTGGATTAGGGATTTCATTTCATGGGCTCAGCTGTCCCAGGAAAAAGTTTAGGTCAGTTATGTCACTGGCATCACTCTGGAGTGGGTGTATTTCCTATGATCTCCTCAGGGCTCAGGGAAATGTCAGAACAAACTGGTTGTGGATTAGGCAGAGACTTCTCTGTTTTAGGAATTTAAATAAAGTAAAATGTAAGGTATTTTCAGAAAAGGCAGTGTGTTTACCACGGGCTGCTGCTGATGGAAACTACTCTGTGTTGTGGATTTCCTGTTTTAATTTGCTTATGCTTTATACCAGCCCCTGCATGATTATGCCTCTTAAAAAAGGGACAGGCAGCCTTCTGTTCCTTATTAACTAGTGCTGTGAACATAGAAATAGGTGAATCTTTTGCTATCTCACTATTCGTTTAAAAATTGATGATAATGTAATGTAATGTAAACACACGAAGGCAAACCTACAACAAAGAGAAATATTTATTTGTGCTTAACGTTGTTGTAGAATAACAAGTTCAAGTTGTACAAATGAAAGAGAAATGCTGCTGTTCCATAAATGTAATTGATAGGCTTAGGCTGGCTGCCTTTTTACTTCTCAGTAACATGCCAATTTCAAAAATAAATCGTACACAAAATAACACTGTGAAACTGTTATTTTTCTGTTAGTTTAACAACTCTCACAATAATGATTCACAGACTGACTCGGATGTGTGGGATTACTGTCCATCAGTGGCAACATCTAGGTTCTTTTTGCGAAAAATACTTTTTGGAAGTTGTGAATAGATTCATAATCTTAGAAGATAAGAATCTCAGATCTTAAATGAAATAGGTTTTTCCCTAATATTTACCATTGTTGTTTGGGAATACTGGCCTTGCAGTTAGAGATCACCCTACAGCCGGAGGTCTCTTCTTGATGAATTGGAATATACTGTGGGGTAATTTGATATTTATAGTGAGAACGTGATCATTTAGAAGAGGTTCACGCTTTTTGTTTCTCATCAGTCTCAAATCAGTCACCCGTGACTTGTGGAGTAGACTACACAGTGTCAGTCCGTCGATGTGTGCCACTTGCACTCCCTTAATCACAGCCCCATTATCCCCACAGGAGCCCTCTGTCTTTCTCTCACTGGTACAACAACCTGTAATCAACTGACAGAATGTACCTTTCCACACGGTCTCATCCAGCCCTTCATCTTCATCCTCGTCCTGGATGTCGTAGATTGGCCCAGTGTGACAGAGGTGTATGATACAGCATGTAGACGCAGACGCTGACTTGAGCCGCCACGAGAGAGTGCATAGTCTCTCTCCTCGTTAGTCCAGAGTAATCACTCTGTGTCATCTATCATCTTAGGAACCCCATCTATACTAGATAAGAATCCTGCTCCATGATGAGATTTGTTGCTCAATCCGACAGTCTTTATCGGGCTAAAGTGCTTCAGAGCCAGAGAAAGCTTAACAAGCAAAATATGTGCTGTGGTTGATGGCTGCTGTTCAGTATCTGGACTGTAAAGATAGCCCATGCTTAATGGTCTAGGTGTAAATCAAAAGACAGCGACTGGTATGCACAAAAGCACTATTATAAACAAAATTGTTACTTTATAAAACTCTGTAAAACTCTTCAACTTGCACTTAAAACATACTGGAATCACCTAACAATTTGTTAAGAAACACATTTTTGTTGCATCACAGATAGGATACTGTTTTTATTTTTTGCGAACATCCTTTTTTAGTGAAACACAAACCCCCCCCCCCCCCCTCCCTGCATAAATATAGGATACAAAATATAAGGCTCTAGTTTTCACTTCTCCACCATGAAAGACAGCTTTTTCATGTCACTCATGTGAAAATATGTAATTTTATTTTCTAGAGATACGAGAGAGAACGAGGTATTGGTAAAACAATTAGTCGATGTATTGAATCCATTCATGAACAGAAAAATAATCACAATAATGTTGATGATTGATCATTTTATTTAAATAAAGACAAGAAACATTCTTCGGTTTCAGCTTCTCCAATGTGAGGATTTTCTGCTTTTCTCGGCCTTTCCTTGTAAATTAAATATCCTTTGATCTGTTGGTCTGACTAAACGAGACATTTAAAGATGTCCCTTTGGGATCTTTCTTGTATGTCCTTTTCCAAACCATTGCCAGTTTTATTTTTTATGCCCTGTGTGTCAAGTCCTTCACAGACGCAATGCTACACGTCTATCAGTAGTGACCTCTGGACCACTTCATCTTTCAATGCATTGTCACCTCAGCAGAGATACAGACATAACCCATGACCAAAGGGCAGACTGTTGGAGAGAGGGCATCTCCGGCTAAAACTTCCAACCATCTTCACTGTGGAGGATACAAATATTGAAATTGGAGTATGACAGATGCTTCCAGATGATAACCCCCCCACCCAGATAGCTAAATATCCTACACTGTGGCCAGTCAATGGACCCCCAGTGTACTGTACTGTCCTGTTAATTAAACTGACTGCAGAAGACATTTTCGGGAACACCATGCAACCACAAAGCCACTTTTCAGCTAAGCACTGCTCAACTGTCCGTGCCCTCAGGCTGACCGAGTCCTCCTGGCTTTCCTCTCTCTCCTTGTCTCCCCCCGCTGTACTCCCATCAGCTGAAATGAGACATTTATCGGACAGGGCGATAGTCAGCAGACCTGCACATTGGCTTCTGTTGTCATTAACCGTAATGCGTTTCGATTAGATGTGTTTTTCTAACCCCGCTCGCCAGTTGTCAGCAAAGTGGAGAACAGCTCCTCGTTCGTTTAGTAAGGGCTTCTTCCGTCTGTTGAATTTTCCCTTCATCTTATTATGGTATTTTTAAATTTGGCTGTGGTGGGATGATCCCTGTTTTAAACATGATTCCCTGATTTGTGGAGTCCAGAAGGAGTCAACAGATGGCGAGTTTTTGGGGATGCAGATATGCACAGAACGTTTACCAGAGCTCTAGTTTCTACATCTCCATATTTCCTTCAGCTTGTTTTCTTTGTCTGTCTGAGGGGTGCTCAACCATCCACAATAAACTCTGTTAGTGACCGGCAGACTTTGGTCTGTTTATTATTCTGAAGCTGGCTCCCCCCAGACGTCCATGTGTGCTATTGTTGCACATATTGCCTTTTCTGCCTTATGCCTTGTAAAAGTTCATGCAGGCAGATGTTTGAAGTGGTGTTTTTGTATCTTAAGAACCACATTTTTTAGGGAGAGAGAATCTATAGCTTTTTTTTTTTAAGCAGAGAAGAAAAACAGCCTCTTAAATGTCAGGATTTGCTCATTTTCTCTGTCACATTTGATAGTAAAAAATAAAGACTTCATTTAATCTAATTTCCTGAAACTGAACTGTTGAGTTACCTTGACTTTCATTTTGGATGTTTGAGTTCACCCAAACTGTGCTTGTCACCTGCTGCTTTTTAATCTGAATCTTAATCTCTCTTGTAGTATTGTTTCTTGCAAAACTGAACTACCAACTTGTTACCTCACAGTGATGAGATGTCACAGTTTAACATGTGGGAATGCTCATATTCTTTGATTTTAAACCCACTGACACTCAAGTCTGTTGTCGGGAGGTCAGGGCAGCACATCTACTTGCTACAGCCCATTTCAGTGATACAAGGATGGGTTAGGCTTTGATCCAAGTGTCCTGAATGTTTAGCCACATCTAATGTATGTCCTTCAGTAAAGCTGCCTGGGTGGTGCCTGACGGGATTAATTCAGGGGTAAAGTCTTCCCCTGCACAGACTACACCAAGATCGTTCGGCGACCAATCACGTTTACCAACCGAAATAAAACCTCAACTCTTAAATAATAAAAGATAATGTTTACTCTTTGCATCAAGTTCTTTAAACAACTTTCTTAGTTATTTTTTTTCCTGCTAGATAGTAGTTTTTAAATGGTACTGTGGTTTTATTGGCAGTTGAATCAAAAGTTTTGAAAAGCTAAAGCAAAATGAGCCATTTCTGGCCAGAATAGTTACGATGAAACTGATTTATGGGAGCTTGTCTTACCCACAGTTTGGCTGTTGGAGCGATGGATTGGCACAAATCCTGGTTTGATTTAGAAAAGCTTTGACAGGTGCTTTGCTACAGTGACCCTGTCATGAATGACTTCAATGGTTTAATCTTCTGAAGAAGACAGACAGGTTCCTGCAAACCGTTTATCCGGTGTTTGGATTACTATGTAGTTGTTTTACAAGTGAAACCTCTTTAATGATGGAATGTATTCGGTAGGTAAATTCCTGCTCTGGTCACACCCATTTTGCACCCGTCTAATCCCAATCTGCATTTGTAGTAGTCAAGATTTTGACAGGATAGAGAGAGATGTTGCTTGAATGTCTGCCCCCTTCATAAACATCTTAAAATACACAATTAGGATCGACTAAATTCACACTGACTCATTAACAAAGACTAAGGGTCTTAATTTCACCAGCTCTTTTTAATCAACACAGTAGCATGTGCATTCTTGTCTTAATGTTTAAAGAGTAATTGTGCTGGTTCAACATGTACCATGTAGATCATCCTACAAAATGTTGTCTGGTCTTGTGATAAATTGTCTTATCACTTTATGCTGACATAATCATGTTTGTCCACAAGTTTAAGAAAGTGGCCTCCTAACATTCTAAATGGACAAAAAGGCAAAGGTCAAGTTCCTGTTTTGAAGTGGTCTTCTTCATCTCCAGTGACTCGAAAGAAAACCCTATTTTATGAATACCCAGGGCATTGTATTTCTGTTTCACTCTGAGAATACTATACCTCTCAGGACCCCTGAAGAAGCATGCCATATTATGTCTGTCCTGTTGTTACATATTTAATGTGCAGAAATCAGTGAAATGAGACTCATTCTTTGTTATATGATGTTAGTTCTGCACAGAGCTCCAGAATACTAAATGTGTTTTCTACAGGCTGGGGCAAAGTGTCATAAGGCAAACTATTGCTTTGTCCACATAATTTGAACAGTCACACCCATGATAGACATGCTTACCCAAGACAAGGAAAGCATTCCTCTCAGCCAAGCTGTCAAATAATAGCTTAGAGTAGTTTCTGATTTAGTCCTACTGGTTTACACTTAATTGAATAAAAGAAAGCACAACAGAGAAGCACAAAATGCTCAAATCTTTGCTTCAATATACTGCATTTTTCACCAGAACAATCGCATGTCAGACCGTTTAATCAGAAATATCAGCAAGCCAGATCTAGGTCAAAAGTGAATGTGCTTTGGATGCGACTTTAATTCCTCGCAGGACGTTCTGTCTGAGACTTTATTGTCGGTTTTGTTGAGGAATCAAGAGGCAGATCTGTCACCTAGGCTCATTGAAACCAGGAATCATGTCCAGCTGTTTGCTTTTTGTAGTACGATTCCTCTCCGTAACTAGCTCCAATCCTTCCATCGACCCAGCACCCTCAGTTTGTCACTCAGTCTTCCTTTGCTAGCACATCCACTCCCTGTGCAAGGAGTTATTGACTGGCACATGTTGGAAGGAGAGTTCTCAAATGCACACACGACCACTGCCGTGCACATATATGCACATATGTCCAAAAGTTGGCAGGAAATCATGATTCCATGAAGTATTGTGGGCAAAATTGTAACCATTTGCAAAAGTATGTCATGTTCAGTTGTTTCATTGACGAATGACTTTCCCTCCAGCTATAAGGAGGTTCATCTTCTGCCCTTGCCTGACATCCAAAGCAATCAAAATGTGATAAAAGGCAAAGCTGACAAAGCCTTGTATCCATGTAACCCAGATGAGTAATGAGACTTTAGAGTGATAGGCAACAAAGCCAAGTGCTTCAAATGCATCTTTAACACAACGTTAAGCACATTTTAGACACGTTCACGTATTTAGAGGGTGCTGTTGAGTAATACCTCTGGGTAAACTATATCTTCTCAAGCAAGTACTGAGGAGAATTGCAGGCCTAGATGCTGTGTATGTTGGAGGATGGTTGATCTATGTTTGACAGACCCTTTTCTGCAAATCGCTGGATATTGATTGCCTTCGAAGCTGTACGGATGAAGAAGAAAGTGAAAAACAAGGTTGCAGTTTATCCCAGGTGACACTGAAAGGACAGCCAGTAAACAGTGCTGCAAGCTTCACATGGTTGCATCAAGCGGAGATGAAAGTCCCTCGAGCTTAACTCCCAGCTGAGTTTTGAAAAACTGGGGGGCATCATAAAAGGATTTAGTGGGAAATGTGATAACGGTAATCTGGATTGGATTATTGTTGAGATTAGTGAACCCTATGGGAGGCAAATGAGGAGGCAAACCTCGGGAGACCCTATTGAGGTAGAAAGATTACCTTTTTGCATTCTGTGGTAATAATGAATATGTCCCACACAGGTAAAAATCACTAGAATAGCAACATTCAGCAGGGTGACGGTACTTGCAATTTTTACGTTCAGTTCAATTTACATTTTACATTCTGATTACCATGATTTTGCTGCTAAGCATATAAGAACAGATGGAAAGTTGCGTCATGAAACGCATCTCCTTTGGGACATATTTGTGTGCTTTTATACAGATTTTGTGTTACGCAATTATTTCCATGCTAAACATTGATTGACTTTGCTGTGCCTCCACCATTTCCCGTTTTTGATCATTTCAATGCTTCTTGCTCAGAGTGGAGCTGAATGTTTAAATTGTCTTTGTGGCTGAGGGGTAGCCAATCTAAGTCTAAATTAGCATCTGTCTTTGTAATCAACTACTTTTACTAAAATGGGAAAGTTTTAGCCTAAGTGTTGTTTAGTAAAGTTCATATGTATTTGATTAGCTTGTGCATGGATCTTACTTTCTAAACATTGGATATGATGGTTTAAATTAGCTATTGGGTTTAGCCTTTGTCTCTTTATATGGTAGATTTGGTCAAAGCTTACTGAAACCCAGCGCTATTGACAAGTAATTGTGAAGGCAAGTCATAGGAAATGGGCTACTTGTTGAACGAACATTTGACAGTCAAGATAAGGACAGTTAAAGTTCAAATCTATCCTTAACACCTTTCCATAGGCAGCTGCTGCTTAGATTAATAGTGTATGTGACTCTGTGAAGCCATCATGTGGTCAGCTTGACCCTGTTTTCTTCAAAGCATTATTCACACACAGCTGACAGCTGTTACAATTCAGGAAACAATGTCTGATGTTGACTTCAGTAATCTGTTACTAAAATAAGCTGATGTTAGTTTTGGAGACGTCAAATTCTAGTTCCATTTTCACCAAAAGAAACTTGAGTAAAGACAAAAACTAAAAAAAGCAGAGTAACTGTAAACGTTTCTAAAAAGGGAAGTGAAGACCACCATGGCTGATATTTGCAGTGTACATGTGTTCATCGAAGGCTGAACTGAGAAAGGCCTGATGACCAGGCATTTGCTGCATAAGGCTTAAAAGCAATTTTACTTCATCTTAATGGAGATGTTAAATCCTAGTTTTAATTACATTTCTTTGTATGTAAAGACCTGTAGGACGAGAGATTATTAATAAAAGTCTATTTACATTTTGCATTGAAATCTATGAGAATCGTGAAACTTAGAAACACTGTTTTTGCTCATGCCTAAGAAGGTAGCTGCTTAAACTGATTAGCTTTGGGTGAGAAGGAGACTGTGTGAACCTTGGTCCCTCAAATGCTTTGATTTGACCATGAATTTCAAAACCAAACCAGCAGTGCATTACATAAACTTTTCTGTGCATCCGGCTCAAGTGTGTCGGTACCAAGAGCTTCTGGCTCCGATAGTGACACCCCTCCAGCAGAATGAAGCTATGAGCTCTTCTTATTTAAATACAAAGCAAACTTTGGGTTTTGCTCCTGCTGCTGCCGATTGCTGTCTGAACGCTTGTGTGCTTGGAAACGTCCTCTGATTTATGTCATTATGCTACTCTTTGCTCTACAGTGACATGCATTAATAGATCTTCAATATTCGTTAACCATATATTATTTTGGTGTATGCCCTAGGAATTGGCTATCATAGTTTTTTGAGTCATGCTGTACATTTGTATAAATGGGTACCTTTTGGTGAGTAATTACCAGTACAAGCTATCAAACAGCTGTCATCTCAGACCTTGGCTTTACAGTCAATGTTTGTACAATTGACTTGTTCCAAACCAGTTTTCATAGTACGCAGCTTCAGCTTTTTTTGGCTATTTTTGTTGACCTGTTGCTCCAAGGATTTAAATGAGACTGAAAGAGTTTTGACAATTAGTTGACAACTCTAAAACCAATTGAACCCCATTTTTTTTGTCATCTCAGATTACTTCTGTGTTCATCACCCAGTGACTGTCAGTCTAACCACCATTTCTGGATCAAACCCAACAATTCGATTCAGTCTCCATCCAACCAAATTGTTTGTCGAGACATTTAAAAGGATTGTAATGAATGTCATCATGCTGAGTCTATCTTGTTGAATGTCTTTTGTTTCTTTTTTTCTTCCTTGGAGGCTCACTCATGTGGTTGTTTCCAGGGTAACCACATTCCCTTTTGAAATTTACCATGGCTGACATTGGATACTGTCCGTCTCCATGGCAACAAAGCCCCTAAAGTCCTTGTTAAATATAATATTTGGTAACTAAAAGGAAAATGAAGATGTAACTTTGGAAATGTCTCCTTAAAAGAAAATAGGGTTGCTGCGATTGCTTGTTGTCATCACCGTTCAGGTTCAGTGACTGATCAAAATTGATTCCCGGAGGACAATGACGATGGCTTTCCTGGTGGAACGCCATCGGGTGGAGGACTCCCAATTTACTGTGGCTGAGTCCTGGCCCTGGGTTAAAATCCAGTCTGTGGCTTTTGCATGTCAACCCCTTCTGTTTCCCCCTCATGTAATTCCTCAGCTGTATTAATAAATGCAAAAAGCCCAAAAATCGTCTTACATTTGTTTTTATTGATTCCCAGGACATTTTCTTCAGGGAGATCTTTAACCGGGCACGAGGTTGGCCTACCTGCAGCTTGTCCATGCATCTCTATTGATCCATATCTATAGAAGAGGCAGGCTTATGTCACATCTATCCTCCCTCTCTAATGGCTTCAGTTTTTTATCTCTGCCATTTTCGACCGACTTGTCACTTTCTATCACACCGACTGCCTTTCCATTATTGTGCCTGACATCCTACACATTTAGACGCAGCTTCTGAGGACGGAGGCAGCGGTTTGTGCTGCTCTCTCAGCCATCTCCATCCCCACTTGCCAGAATGACACGTTTTAAAATATAATGTTTACACGGAAGAGAGTCCAAATCTGGCACGTTTTAGCTTTCCCCACAGAGAGCGAGTGTGTATATATATATATATATATATATATATATATATATATATATATATATATAGTATCTATATATATATATATATATAGTAATTATATATATATATATATATCTTTTTTTATATATATATATATTATATATATATATTTATATAGAAAACATATATTCTATTATATATATATATAATATTGTTTTTTGTTTATATAATATTATATATATATATTTTTTTATATATATTATTTATTTTTATATATATATTTATTTATATATCTCTATATATATATATATTATTGATTTTTATTTATATATATCTATATTATATCTATTTATTTATTTTGTATTCTATATATCTCTATATCTATATCTATATCTATATCTATATATATATACATATATATATATATATATATATCCATATATATATCTTATCTATATATATCTTATCATATAGATACTCTCTCTATATTATATATATTTTTTTTAATATATTTATATATATATATTTTTATATATATATATAAAAATAAATAAATAAGGCTGAGTCCTTGCCACAGCGGCCACTGGTTCGAGTCCGACCTGTGGCCATTTGCTGTATGTCGTTCCCCTTCTCTCTCTCCCCCGTTCACAATCTGCACTTCTCACTATCATAAAGGCACAAGAAGCCCAAAAATATAACTTAAAAAACAGAACAATAAAAGAGGGAGAATCCTACAGTGTTTTAATGTAGATATTTTTGTTTAACTGATGGCAAACAGCTGGGTTGGTTGTTTGCTATGTGATGATGATATTCATTTTTAATGCACACAACTGCCTAGACAAGAAACAAAGAACTGAGTTTTTTTCCCTGCATGACTGGAGTAGTCATCTCTTTTCAGCATTTGTTTTAAGGAATTGTCCTCTCAGCACTGCCTAAATTGTTCTGCCATTCTCTTGTTTGTTTCCTTTCTTGGAGTTGAAGTAAACTGGTATTTCCGAAAACATGCGTTTTGTTCCTTATTTGGCAGTAGAGCAAAAAGATACAATTTGGCGTTTTTGTTTTTACCAGTTCTTTGAAAGGTTTATCTTGGTTGTGACCGTTGCTTTTTGCTTATTATTGCTTAATGACTAGTATTGAACACATCTGTTGAAGAACCCAAGTGCCTATTCTTTTCTTGTTTGTATAACCTACATTATCAGAACATTGCTGTTGTAACAGTGATGTGCGAAAGTAATAATATGAGATAATATTGGCTTATATTTACTTGGTAATATGTGCTTTGTGGTATGAATTTTGAGACAAATGGAAGGGGATAGATGGCAATGGTATAGACAATGTTTGCAGTCAAAGTATTTTGATACGCAGGAGTTGCAGAGCTAATTTTATACCTTAACAATGGCAGCCAGATTTGGAAGATTATAAGCAGAAAGATGGTCTGTAGCACTGCCTCAGCCAGAGATGGGAATATGCCCTGTATTAGATTAAATCTCAGGACACAGTGCTGGATACTGTGTCTCCACCCAGGGAAGACCAGAAGACCGAGGCTGAGAATAAGAATCACAAATGACCAGGACGGTAAAATAGTTGCCCTGTTGGCATGCATCTAACATAAGTTGTGTACATTGTACATTGACACAATCAGTGTCCAGTACAATGACCATGGGAACCTCCAGGCGAGTCACACAGTGTTGTCCTGCCCGCAGCACCCTGCTGATGTCCCAGACTCCCCAGTGTTGTTTGCTTTGTTCAGTCTCACTCCAGATGTAGAGAAGCAGCAGGACGGGCCAGTATCCACTGAGATGGGATAATAGCATGACTTGTAGACGGTGTGTTTGTCAAAACTTTAATATTCTTCAAAACAGTATAAATACGTATGAATCTGATTCAGAGTTGGTCTTTTTCTATTTTAATAAAAAATAGTGAACTGGCTTACAAGCCAGGTGTATCTTTGAAGCACCTGAGAATATGGCATAATGCCAGCCGCTTTTGTTTATAAAATAAGACGTGCAATCTTTCATAAGTGCACTCATACATTCGTAAGCCTTTGTGTTCTTTGCTTGGGTTTCATATGTTGGCTGACCTTTTCCCCTGCCTCAAGGGCAGTCATCTGCAGCAGTTCAGGTGAAAGCAGACAGCGTGTGCATATGATGCTAGAACCCCAATTAGAACAGATCAGCAAATCTGAGCAAATGCTTTTGGTCCATATTTACAACCTCCTCATCTGCTATCATTGATGGAATCCAACATGGCCAGCCTAAATATAGTTTGGCTCGGTTTATCAGAATAACTGCTGTTGGCATAGATCAGCGGATGTAACTGCCCTCCCAAGGTGTTGCCATCTGAAGGTTGGCTAGATAGTGGGATAGTGATATGATGTCCATCCAAACTATCATACAATTTACTTAAAAAAAAAAAAAAAAAAAACCTACATCATACTGCCTTGATACATTTTAAGAAGAGCTGTACAGTTTGACATGCTTGTGAAAAATAAGAGCTTTAGTGCATCATTTCAGTAACATTGGTTATAACATGGGGTTGAATTACTTTTATTGTTGACTAACAGTGTAACCCAGGGTTTCTGCAAAAGCTCTGAGGAGTGTCTTGTCACTACAACGAGAATCTCTGGTCCACCTTAAAGGTCAGCCCACCTTAAGTGAGCCTGAGCCGTTGTTGTTGCTAGCTTCGGGGCTAACCCCCTTCATTTTAAATCAGCAGGTTGCAAGCAAGACACGACGAGAACTTGTATAATACACTACAGGCGGGCCGCCAAGCCTAATACACTGGTGGAAACCCTTTACCCACAATGGTCGACCTCTGTCGCTTTATTGTAGCTATCAATGTCACTTTAAGCATCCTCAGTTCGTTTATGATCTGTAGTCATCGTTTCTCCGCATTGATTTTTAAATGGCAGTCAATCATGCAGTGCAGTCCAATGCACTTAGTGAATGGCAACCTCCTCGCAAAACAAATGGTGCTTCTGCTGCAAGAGTCGATAGTGCATTACATACAATAACTAATCACCTATACCTGCACAAAAAGTATTCAAATTTCTGTTATTTCTTTGTCAACATTTTCTGTGTTCTGGTGAAAGACACTTTTATTTTTTGATGATGATGATGATAAAGAACCAATACTTTAGAGGTGTGATTAACCCAGCCTGTTTTATTTGGCACTTTATTTCAAGAGATGAGTAGATGAACAAGAGCCTTTATGTAAACACTGTTATTTTGAACCTTGGCTCAACTCTCAATACTATTTTGCATTCCTTTCCAGCATCCCTGAAAACATATGGTTATCAAATGTTCATTTAGTTTCCCTTGTGTGGAATGACACCTCTTTGCTGACCCCAAGCTCAGTCCAATAGACTAGGCAGAGACTAACAAATGAAATGGGATGCGGCAGCCTGTGCCCCGCCTCTGTGGGACTAAATGTGATTACTGTAATAACCACCTACACCGTTGGACATTTAATGGGATTAGCCTATGCTAAATTGTCTTAATAGAACAGAATACAACACAGGGGACTGACCATATGTATCAGCCCGTCTGTATATCCACTTACTGTCCATTAAGCAACAAGTCACCGGTATTAACTATTCTTAAACTTCAAGACTTGTCTCTGCTACAATAGAGTTCAGTTCACTGTTTTGTACAGGCTCGGTGTGTACAAATATTTATGCTAAGAAGAGCAGGTTGTGTTTGGGCTGACATACACATGCCCCTCGGACCATCAGCTGATTGTCCAATAACCCTCCAAGACTCTAGCTAATTGAACTTTTAGGTTTTTACTACTTAGCTTAGCATTACTGGTCAGACAGAACCCTGTTTCTCTTGCTATTTGCTTATTTCTCTTTCCCTCTCCATCTCTTCCTTTCCTAACAGTTGTCCCTTCCTGGCACTGCAGTTGACCCCAGTCATCCCAGTCATAGGAGGTGTGCTGTTTCTGTTTGTATTGGGGACACTCCTGAGAACCAGCTTCAGTGACCCAGGGGTGCTGCCCAGGGCCACAGCAGATGAAGCAGCTGACCTGGAGAGACAAATAGGTAAGACTGTAATTTAAATATTTTAGAGGTTTCTTTGCATCTGTATTTTGTACTTCTCCTATCGTCTTCTCACTATTACTGTATTCTCCAATCGCCCCAGTTTATTCTTTTACCTATTATTTTCAGTTATTGTATTTTTATCTCCAGGCCCTTCCTTTCTGTCTGAGCCTGTAGTCTTCTATCTCAGATACTGTATTTGTCTTTGCGTAAGCCTCTCTGCATGGTACGGATCCACAGCAGCTAGTGTTTGCCTTTACAACCTTCTGTAAAGAGAGCCAGATTATCTTGCCGATGTGTCTGCCGTTTGTCTGTGTAGTCAAATAAAAGGGATCAAGATGAACTGGCACTCTGCATTTAGGTGAACTATTGGTGCTGCTTCGACCAAATGGCCTTTTGATCTGTTTATTTCACTCCACCTTCTCCAGGGGTCCCTGTGATGTATTACCTGACTCGTAAATTTCATCTGGATAACTTTTGAATCTAATTTTTATCTGAAAGGTAAAACTGTTGGTGCATTAGAAACCACTTGATGTGGTATAACTGAGTTACCAGCATCACAGCACTGACGAAAGCTCGCCTCAGAAACGACTGAGACGATGGTTTCTGATGTGGATTCAGTCTGTTCATGAGATTCATAGTTGCCTCACTGTTTACAATTCATTAAGTCATATAAAGAGAAATCTATAATCAATTTTAAATTAAAGCAAGAAACACAGTATGTGGACGCAGCCCTTGTTCAGATGTATCTGAGGATGCAACATGTGATTTTGTAACTAGTGAAAAATTATATATTAGAAGTTCTCACATGGCACATCAAAGCTTCCTTTTCCTCAACATATTTACATTATATTTGAATTATGTTGCATTCAGCATCAGAGTTAATGGTAAGCTCTGAATTATTACATTACTTTTTTTGTTTTTCTTTTAAATTTAGAGCTAATAAAGTAGTGTTTGCTAACTTAATTAATCATAGCTAATGTTGAGAAAGTAGATGTGAAAGCAGTGAAAGCAGTGAAAGCAATGTAAGCAATGTACCTGTTCAGAATTTATGAGGTCACTATATGAAAGCAAACATCAGCCATGATAGAAGATGCTTCAAGTGTAATACTTTGGTCAGAGTGTAGTCCTACATGAGGCCTCTTTCAGAGGAGGTAAGGAGACAATCACGAGCACTTTAGACTGGAGTTTACTCTGGAATTGATGTCAGTCTAGTAAATCGCAGGACTATATTGCCAGTCTCCAAAAGTGTCCCGCTGCCCTGTAGCGAAATTAATTATCATCACTTTACTCAAAGGTTTTTTAAACCTTCTTTCTAAAACCCCTTTTTAAGTGTTGGTCCCTTTTTTATTTGTAAAATGAAGCTTCTATTTCCCAGCGATGTTCCTTTCCGTGCTTCGGGCCACCAGAGCCTCATTAAACAAACTCTGGACTGGCTTAATTAATCTCATTAGGAGACTTAAAAGCTTTTGGAGGGAAGGTAAAGTACAGAGAGCTTGGAGCAGTGGGCCGAAACGGCACTGTGCAAAAAGTACCACTGCTATATTGGCAAGCATCTTTTTTTCAGAGGATAAGCAAATTAAAGGCTGAATATGTAAACAATGTTGACCTAAATACCACACTCTGTCACCCTCTCTGCCATCATTTCATCCCAATTGGCTTTTGTGCTTTGCATTTCCAAGCATAGCAATTGGCTGTTTCTCAACTGGAATCTCTTGTTCAGACAAATATTGTTGTTGTGTTGGTTGCCTGTAGCTGAATCCATGTGTTCACAGGTAGTTATATCATGGAAAGTATTAGTCTTTTCCCAAAGGAAATTATCATAATAATTATTTTTGCTGTCATTCCCATCAGTTATTGTAACAGTAACACGGTTCTGTGCATTTGCAGGGACTCGACACAACTTTGCAATGGAGTCCAGGGCTTCACTAGCGCATGCATTCATACAGAATGATGGATAAAGAAAAAGGTGTAGATCAGGGGTTCTCAACGGGGGGTGTTCAGAGGACGTCGGGGGGCGCTAGAAGCAATAATTTAGAAAGGGGGGCGTTCAAGTGTCTTTGGGGGGCGTTTCTGTGTACGGCCTGCGAGGTCATTCATAAACACACGCAAAAAATCTACTCCAAAAAAATGTATCCAAATCTAGTCAGATATAGAATATAACCGGCGACTGACTGTTTTTCCTGGCCATGGTCAGGGTCCTTGAACACAACACGAGCGGAACGTGTCATCACGTGGTCACGTCATGTCAAAAACCTCAATATTAAACGAGACGGTCATTGACATCAGCGAACGCAGCATGGCGAGTGTAACAAAGAGAAAGGTGGATGCGGAATGTTCCAGGAGAAATGGACGAACGATTATTTCTTTGTGGAAGTAAAAGTCCAGTGTTTGTGTGGACGCACTTGCGGTCATGGAAAAGGCTCTCGAGCTGCATTACAGCACGAAACATGCCAAACTGCACAAGCTGAAAGGACGAGTTGAGTGCGTTTGAATAAAGTTAACATTGTGCGTTTTTAGACTTATATTTTTATTTTGATGAGCCATAAAGTGCTGCTTGAAAAACAAAAACAAGCGCCGTCCCCCTCAGCCACCACTGTTCGAAAACATTAATGTTATTCCAAAGATACACCATGAATAAAACTAATCTGAATTAATGTTAAAACAAGACCTGGATAATGGATAGGGGGGCGCTGGCCCAAAAAAGGTTAAGAACCACTGGTTTAGGTGAATGTTTGGATTAATCAGATCGAGCTTGTTTCAATTGGAGAATAGCTTGTAGTTGCAATGCTCTTAAGGTATCTGTTGTTTTCCCCCAAAACATCCAAAACTAATCCCATGGCTGCCAGTAGACTAATGGACTGCTTTATTGTGGGTCCCATTCTCTTCCGTTTGAAAGAACTTGGCTTGTAATAGCGTGATCACGTTATACACACACAAACGCACATGCATAAATACTTCAGGTGGTTTGTATCCTTCAGCTAGGAATGTTAGATTTAGGCTACTGGTAAATTTCACTGCATTTTCCCACGGCCTGTAAAAAGGAAAAAACACATTTTATTCATAGAGTTGCTTATTGCACTCTTGCTCTTTTTTTTTTCTTCTGTTTTCTCTGTCAGTCTTTGTAGTGGAGTGTCTTTGCTTAGTTCCCCCATTGCTTTAAAAAAAGTCCCCTCCTCTGGTTCCTTAGTACAGACCTAGTGCAGTGCAGTTTCCTTCTAGCCGTGGCGTGGCAGCTTGACATGCAAAACATTAGTAGCATCTGTTAGCTCTTAGCCTGATCATCCAACCCCATCCCAAGCCCCAACACCAACCAGCCTCACAATGTCTTCTATGAGGAAACATAGCACTGTTTACACTGTTTCTTTCTCGGACTCCTTTTTTTCTGTCTCACAATTTGTGCCATCTCTGCTTCAGCGCTGCCCTAATGTAATGTTTCTTTACCACTTCAGGCTTTGTTTCCTATATGCTCAGTTGCTGCTTTTTTGATTTACGATTTAACATACAACACTTGCTCACTCTATTTACTTAAATTACACACATTTATCTGAAATAAAATGTTCCCTACAAAATCCTAATCAATTGGAGGGTATAACTAACATTTATTTAGTGTTGCTAATGACAAACTACCTCATTTATTACACTCGCACAATTATATTTTGCATCCACCTTGTGCATATGTATTCTATGTATGCATGTAGCTGTTTTAATTAAAACAAAATCCCTTGATACTGCAGCCACTAGTAGACCAAGACATTTTGTTGTTTACCAGCAGTCTCATAAATATATGATGATGTTTTCAAGTACTACAAGGCCCAAGTTCGACCCCGCTCCTATTGATCTGTTGACTAAACAACGGGGGACATAATATCTGTACATCAGTCTCTCGTGCTCCCTGCACTAAGAAGAAACGGTGATAGCTAGGCCTCCGCTGTAGTCATTGTAAGCAGATCTCTGTAATGTCTGTAAACAGCAGGTTAGAGTGGGTGGTCTCAAGTATATTTTACCTCCAAACTAAATCAAACATGGCATGTTTACATCATATGAAACGTAGTATGGTATGTGTCATCATCTTTCTCAGTGTCTTATACTGTGTGCACCATAAAAGGCTGGGGGAAAGAGCTTGGGGTCAGCAAAGGTAGCGCAGCTTGTCGTTTATCCCAGCTTGAGATAGAGACAAGAGTTGAGTTCTCTTCAGCGCGTCGCGTTTTGATGCCCAATATGTCAGAACCAAACAGGCTGGCATCAGCTCAGCGACCACACATGCCAAGTCCAAAAGACTCTGAAGCATTAATCAGAGGGAGAGATGGTCAGAGCTGCCGGTTTCCTTCCTTCCACCTAATATGGTCCAAGCTAGCTGGTGAATGTCAGGGCAGCCACACTGTTTTTCCAAATCTGCCAGCCAGACTCGAGGCCAGCAGAGGAAATAGATTTTTAGAAGGCTTAGAGCTCGAGCTGCTGGAGGAAGATGTGCACATCAGAGGATGCAATGACATTTAGGCTTTTTCCGGACGGAAGGAGCTGTCAATATGGGTGTTTGAAGGTGGGGACTTAAGTGCATCCTTTTTTTTTGTATATGCATCTGTGTGTATGTTCCCCAAATGGGTACATCTGAATAGAAGCTCATGCATGCTAAGTAAAGGATATATCCATGTAGTATGTGTGGGATGGAAATGGTAGTTTTTTTTCCTTGCGGCTAGGAGTGCAAGCCACCGCTTCATTTTGGGTTTATGATTTGTAGTTGGCACCCCCCACCACTGTTGGTAGTGTACCCTGACTCTTTCCTCTCTGCCAAAGTGAATAATGTAATAACTGAAAATTGCATAAGTGGTGTGCGGCTTGTACGAAGCTTGAAAGCTTGACACGCTGATGCAATAGGAGATACTTTAATGAGTGATGTGATGATACTCTCTGAATGTTTGGCATTTTCATAGCTGGTTCTCTGTCGCTGCCAATTAACAGTTTTTTACTTTTATCTTTTAGGGGCAAAGCAATTAATTAAACTTGCATAATTCTCTAACTTGCACCCTCTTTTAATTACTTTGTGTTTATCCCTTTTTGTTTGTTATTGTGAATTGTTGTGGGAATGCTTTTGTCAGTGTCCTTGCCAGAAACTTAATTCAGATGCCAAACTCGAATACATAGCCCATCACCAGAGAGAGACCAGCACAAGTCCTTAAGGTGAGATCCAGCGTAATCACATTAGATGCAGCTTCCTCTCCCTGTAGCAGTAAGACACTGCGAACATGCTTGTTGGATTTTAACACCTTGTATGTCTGCTTGTAGCGCTGACTTTGCTTTTGCTGGAGGCAAATGTGAGACTGAATCTTGTAAAAATGAAGGCTTTTTGTAATTACGAGCTGTGTCTTGAACATCACAAGGTGTTAGAGGTGGTATTTCCTTGGTATTTGTTTCCTTTAAATGCTGACCACTGCACTATTACATGCCACTAAACATCAAAAAGCTGGCACCAATTTGAATTTATCATCATAGATGGTGCAGTCCACAAGGCTGCATTGATTCAGACCTCCTGTTGGCCTCCAACTCTAGAAATTAAAAAAGTGAAATATGTCAGCCAGAATGCACAAGTGACTCCTAGATGTGGTCGCTCAGTCACGTGGTATATCAGAGGAACGGTCTCTTTGACTCAAGTTAAAGCCCATTTGCCCTTGCCACGACAATATACTGTATACTGTATCTCTGTTTGACATAGTGCTGAGATGTTCGCCCTATTGCAGTAAAGAATGAATTAATGCCTTGCTTTGAATGAGTCCAATCATAACTCACGCTGGTACTTAAATCGCTGCCGTTACTCTCTTCCTCCCTCATCTCCCCTTGCGGTGTAGTCAACCACCCTAGATCACATTCATGTTTGACTTCAGTGTTGGCTGAAAAATAAGTAAGAGGTGTGCCGGCAGTGGAAAGAGGCTCTATTACTAAGCCACTTGACATCTCAACTTCTACATTTGTGAATTGCTTGTACATGGACCTCAGCCTATCCTCTCTTATTATGACTGACAAAGGTGGCATGTAGGCAAGGGATGAAGAGTTTAACAGAGTTCAATATGACACAGAGTTGGAGAGAAAATGCTTTGAAGAGAGGATGAGTGAGTGTAGATGGCTAAATTTAAGCAAGCAGAATGATAAACGCATGCAGAGGACACTAAACCTTGCAGTGTCTCACTGTATTTTACCAGTTTTGTTGCAACATATTGTAGTAATTAGTATTTTTGCAATTTGGCACGATTGCAATTCACTTATACACCGCTGTTGTATATGAACAGCTTTAACCTTACACGTGCATTAGTTTTGATTATATTTATTAATGATCAAAAACTAGTGAGTCAACAGCATGGCTAACGAGGCCAAACATCATGCAAGTGCAACAACACAAGCCAGCTAATATGACTTACTAGTCTGTAGAGGCCGCTGAACCCGGTTCTGTGGCCCGCTCGCCTGGCTCTGCTTCTAGCCCGACACCGGCGCCTCTCCCCGCCAGCAGTTCTGTAAGACCCGCTCATCAAAGTTACACAGTGCAAGAACAGGCGTTTGGGGCGCAGAGCAGGAATGACTATGGCACCATTCTCCCTATTACAAGTCGAAGCTGTTTATTTAAGGTAAAATTGTTGCATAATGTTACTTTAATTCCCAATGGGCAATCAAAAGGTGTCAGGTGTTGCTTGTGCTCATCAGTAGGAAACTGTTTTGATTTCCCTACAGAAGTGAAGCTTTCTTCGTTTAGCCTCTGCTTTCAAACCCCCCGGACATGCAGGACAGGGTTGTGTAACAGTCACAAGTTTATAAGTTTTTCCCCCCCACACAACTTAAAGCTTCTCCTACAATCTACAATTTATGTCATTTTGATCATGTGTGGTGTAAAGAGTCATTTTACACTCTTTAAAGTGCCTGGCAAAGTAACTTTCTCTGCTATCTTTCCTCTTAGTCTTCCTTCATTCTTGGCTTGTCCCCAGGCTTACAATGACATGGACATGAAAAAGGCAGACAAAGAAATGGACGATAGGGCTGCAGGGGGCAGAATGTATGGGAATAGAGCTGTCACTGTAGAGCTGTTTTTATTGGAGACAATGAAAAACAAACTTGTTGGGGAGTAATTCCACTGGCCTTGGATTGACCCAATATTTTAATTAACTATCTCTTGCTTCAGTCATTAAGCCATCTCACACACGCACACACACACACACCTTTATCTTAATGCACTTCAATACCATAACATATGGTGTATGCAGTTGTACAAGGTTCAGATTATGTCATATTAGAGACAGTAATACCTTTTTTAGTGATCATTTTCTATGAGTTATCTCTGTCCCTTTGCTGCAGCTGCGTTGTGCTTCTCTGCTCTCTGCTGACATATTCTGGCGTCGTCCAATACCTTACCATGCCCTCACTTGTCATCCTTCACTCAGACAGACGTCACTTCTCTGTATCCACTCTATTGAACTGATCCCTCGTGATCTTGGCCTTTGTCAGTTCAGCCCAGAGTGACACAATCTGAAGTGGAGGACATTTAGCCCTCATTGTGGACTAGAGTCCAGTCGAGAGATGTTGAGCATTTTCATTTCATATCTGCTCAGGTTTTTCAAACAACGGAGCACAGAATAAAATTCAAGTCTGCAAATGAATGTCATTTATGAATTATGTCAGGATTGGCTTTGTGTGAGTACTACGTCCTTACAGCTGCCACACTATAGTGTGTGTGTGTGTCTGTGTGTGTGAGAGAGAGAGAGAGAGAGAGAGAGAGGAGAGAGGAGAGAGAGAGAGAGAGTGTGTGAGATTCAGTAATATGTTACTGTCACTATGTTTTTTGGTGCTTTTATTTGCTCAGTCAGCTGTGGCTGCTGGTTACGGAGCTCCTCAGTACAGGCATACTGCTCCACATATTTTACACAATGTTGGATTGGCCAGCTAACAGAAACAGTCACAGTTGTAGTTGAAATGTTTTGTAAAAAGTCAACAGTAACAGTGGGAGCAGCACATCAGATTAGAAGAACATTGGAAATACTGCAATGTTTTGTCGGCCCATCCCAATGCTTCTGTTTTGTGTCGTGGCCACATCAAATATTATTCTCTGCAGGAAACCAAATTATAAACAGGTTGGCACAGAAATGAATAATAAATCTGGAGATGATCTTTAAATGGCATCCAGCAGTTGTATTGTACAAAGTCCTCAGCAGTACATGTTTAGGGCTGCCCATTCAGGTTTTTCCTGTGATGCGCTGCTCCAGAAATAGTTTTTGAATAAGCTTTAACTTGAGAAGGATTCACTCTTTCGTTTTAATTGTGTGCCAGAAGTTACATTGCTTGGCTTGTTTCAGAGCAAGGTCAGATAGGAAATTACTCTGCAGTACATTTCCAGAGCCAAAGTGTTTTGCTAAGATAAATTCACTCAAGCTGAATGTTACTCAACTCCAATTAATACTGTTATTTTCACTGAATGAAGCCACTAACCAGGTCCAACCTGCTCAAAACAGTATGGTGCATATATTTTAAACTGATATGATTTACTTTAAACAAAACAAGGGCAGACACCATTATCCTATGCTTGTATTTAGCTGTAACCATATTTCTCCCACACATATTTCTCCCAACAAACGACAGCAAGGCATTGCACATACAATAACAATCGCCATCCACATACAATAGATTTGTCAGTGAAGAGATGTAAGCTATTGTGGAACAATGCTTTTTTACACAATCTAGTATCAGACGCTATAGTTGGACTAAATAATCACTACAAAAAGCTGCTTATTTAGGTAAACCCAGTGATTAGCTCCATCTAGCTAATCCTATTGAAAAATTGGAGTGACATCAATATAAATTTGAGTCGTATAAAGGTTTTCCTATTGAATGGCTTGAATACGATAAGTATTACTGTTACTTTAGAACCACACAAAGCAAGACCACAGGGAGATTAATAGCGCAGGTATAAAGAAATGGAGCCCACAGGTGGTTGCTGGAGTGATATATTGACTGTATATGAAGCTGTATGTGAGATGGATTAAAAGTAGAAGCTAATTACCACGGCTTGAATTTCCCCTGAAATAACAGCTGTTGGCTTTAATCCATTAAAAGAAGAAAGTAGTACTTGGTTATTTAACAACACCTCAGCCTGCATATCTGTCATTTAAAACGGTGAATAAAAGCATTGAAGCCATGTGTAAATGGGAAAGTCTGACGTTCTTGAGAAAATTACTGCAGACCTTTTGCTCTGCAGGGACTGTTCTGCTCTCCTTGGCTGTTCAGTGTCATTGTATTCATTAACTAAGTATGAGGAAAAACGTTTTAAACGTGTTTAAACAGGGTTGGTTGTCCTTGCTTTTAATAAGCATTTGCAAGCAAACAAAGTAAATTTAGTCTGTTTAGTTTCCAGATTATGAAACGCATATTTGTCCCCACCATGTTGAGAAAACTCATTGCAGTGTAAGTGAAACTTAACAACAAATGTTTGTTATATTTTTTTAATTTATTAATCAATAATGTCTTTACACTCCATGAGACCCATTTAAAAAAAGAAAAAATGTTTCCGTTGGACACTACAATATGAGCTTCACTGATTGAATGCTTGTGTCTGGAAAAACTATCCGACATGACACAAAACAACTCCCTTTCAATTTTCCACTGAGGCTTTTTTCATCACATGGCCATATGTTCCATTTATATAGTTTGTGCAACCCACTCTTTAACACCAGCATCAGATACTCCACGCTGCTGAATCAGAGTCTGTTGGGTGTTTAGAAAGAGCGATAAATTCTGTTTGTTTAAATGGGGGTAAGATCTTTTAATTCTATGATTTGATATTCACAAGTTTTTTTAAATGGTGTGTTTGAAACCATTTTTTGTCTAGTCAGCTGTTTTTTGCGAGACCTTGAAATCGCTGCTTGACTGAACAGAATTAGCTTGTGCCTCTCTGGTTGTAGTCCTACATCTTGGCAGGCAGGTTGAGGTCAGTTCTTCTGTATGTCCGCCGTCATCATTGTATTCTAGTATCTGTGAAGGCCCCAGTTTCTCTCCTCCACATACACAGCAGGATGGCAATTAGTTTCCTTTTATACCTCAACAGGCAACATCAAGCACAGTTTGGCTGACATTGAATCCTTATTTAGCTTTGTGTGCGAGTGGGTAAAGAGTAAGGATGTCATGCTACCAGAAATGTTGTAGTCGATACCAATACAGTGAAATTCCACAATATTCGATACCATGGTAAAAAAATAAATCTCATGTGCATGAACATACCCTTCTTTATGACTGTTTGCATACTGGTTTATGAGCCTTATACAGGTCATACTTGCCTCCCTGAAAATGTCTGTCAAACAACTGCTTTTATTAACGTTCCTTTTCCAAAAACTAAGTTGTACAAGATTACAATTGAACACATCATGATAAAGTTATAATTTACCTTTGCCCAATTGTCATTTTTACTGAATAGAGCTTGAATGCACCATAATGCAACTATCTATGTAATCTCTCAGCTAACGTTAACTGGCTTTCCTCCTGCCGGTTTCAACAAGTTGTTCACGAAGGAGCATTATCAGACTCATCCATAGTAAGTTTACTGTGTCCCAAACACATTTTCTATCGTCCTTGGGACGCCGTTAGTACCTACGGTACTGTGGAAAAATTAGTACTTTCGTTTTTTTAGAATGTTTGCATCGACTTGGTACTAAAGTATCTGTTCTCGTGACATTCTAGTACAGAGTGTACCTGTTACATCACTTCCTAGTTTACCTGGTCTTATTTTCTAGCTTCAAGCTCTTAGGCCGAGCCTATCTCTCTGAGGGATCTGTCACTTGACCCTGATGTAAGGCTAAGCTTTGGTGTACAAATGGTTTTGTTCAGCAGAAAAGCTGCTTTGACTTCCCCCACTCACACGCCACAGTGTGTGCTTAATGTGTGACACAGTTGATTTAACAGGATTGTGTATGAAAATACTGGTTTTTAGACTCTTACTAATACTATCTTAACCTGTGAAAACGTTTTGTTTACCGTTAATGTCTAAAAACTTTACTCGATGCAAAAAAGGTACTGTATTTGATTTGCATATAAGCGCGACTAAATAATCCTGATATAAGACTAGATCTTCTCCATGATTTTGTTTTCCCAGCCCACAACTCAAATTGCATACACCCTGCAATGACTGTTATTTAATTATAGTATATTTTGCACCATTGATATTTTTGTTACCCTGGGGGTGGTCAAGCGACGCCATGTTGGATGATATACAAATCAAAAATGACATCTAAAGCGAACAACAACAACAACAATACAACTCCGACTTCTTCAAAGTATTGTGACTCTCTGGAGTCCTCTGCAAAGGCCAGATTCAGAGGAAAAAGTCCAAATTTGCAGCCTTGACCCGTACACGCTAAAGCCGTCGGATTATATTGAGGATTTAGATTCATTACCGCCGATTGAATATCCAGATATTGTGAACTACCTTGTGCTACAAACGTTGTGGGCAACCAACGCACAAATGAAGGCATACAAGAGCTTAGATGCTTATAATGTCTTTGTTTCTGGCTGGGTTGGTAGTCTTCTTACCAAACCAGTGAAAGATAACGGTGCTCGTCCATGCCCGTGTAAATCACTCGCAAAGAGCTCGAGATACACCGCTCAAGCCGTGGTTTGTGAGTGAGAAGAGCGGCGATGTTATCCTCTCAAACGTAAATGTAAACATAGCTTTGGCATGAACTTTTACCAGATATAAAGTGGACGCCACACACACACGGGTGAATTGTGTTTTTTCTTCTGTTAAATCCTCACGAGTTATGTTGCTAAACCAGCTTACGGCGTTCGGTAGACAGCAATTCATCCCTCTTTTGTGGATTGTTGTTTTTGATGATTGTAGGACATCTAAAGAACCGTTTCTCTGGGTCACGAGTAGCGTTATGACCACAATTATACACTGCGGACAAGATTGCCATTTTCTTTCAATCTTAGACGTTTAAAAACAAAGAAAATTACGAAGCGTTGCAGCAACTCACACGTGAACGGGCGCCGTCTTGGTTGTGTATACATCCAACATGACTGAATTCCGGGTTGGGAAATAAGCGTGACGTCACGTGCACATGATCAATACTGTGTTGTAACATATAATGTAATCAAATACACAAATACACAAAAACAGTGTTATTGTTTTCACCTCATTTAGTCCATTTTCTATTATGTATTTTATTCTACACGAACACCTGCATATTCTGCAGTACTATTGATTAAAATCATTTTGTAGAGAATTAGTTGAGGCTACATTAGTTTGTCTAGGACACAAAGGCTTTGAGTCTGCTAGTCTCTAACGCCTACTTCTGTTGATATTGGATTTCATTTAGGTGTATCTAACAATGCTGCTTTTTGCAGCAATTTTGCTACTGGTTTTTGGACACTTCTATAGTTGTGTTTTTCAACAACTAGCTATCAAAACATGAAACATTTTCCCCCACATTGCTTCTAATTACGGTCTGTGATGAGACTTAAACGTAAACAAAGAAATAAACCTCATTATGTAGCTTGCCTTTCCAGAATACTCTTAAAAGAGATGATCTCTAATGCTTCAGTAGGAACCTACAGTCTCTTTATTTCACCTGACAGGAGCGAACATTACCAGATTTCTTTACTGCACTACGACTTCCTAAAATGATGGGATTTCTCCTGGTGGTTTAACACAGTTAGCTGGATTTTGCGCCAAATTGTTCTCACACTCCTCATTTGTTTTCTCCCTCAGTGGAGTCTGCTGAGAGGGCAGAGGGAGAATGGAGGAGAGTGGAGAGCGCTCTGTAGGCATTGATCACAATAGAGAGAAATTCAATACAACAGAGCTAACTGGTTGCATTTCCTCTGCTCTCCTTCAGAAATGTCAAACACCCACACAAGCCCATCACTCCCTATACAACCCCCCCTCCCCAATAATGCACATATACCACTCTGTTAGCAATGCTACAGGCTTCTGTGTAAATGATCTTCCTACACACACACTAGCTCCTACGCTCAGGGTGCATGAGAGTGCTTAAAGCAAGCTGAGCAATAATAACCTTTTTTTTTTTTTTATAATATAATCACTATCATTGCTCTCATCCTTACCATTTAGCCTGTCATCACTGCTGTCTTACTCCACCAAAAGCCATTCAGAGAAGTTTGCCACCATTTTCCTTTTTTGTATTGCAGTCTGAGGATCGTTGTTCATGTTGAATTCCAGACCTGTTCACATTACCTGAATTACAAGTTTACCCACTGAAGCAGTTGACGTCATGTTATTCAGAAAAGACGGGGCCGCTAGTTTTTAGGGTGGTAGTGTTTTATCAGCAGTACAAAAGGTTGGTTCCGGTTAGCAAGTTTGACACTGAATCTGTATCGCTCATACAAAAGAGCTAAAATGGTGGGTCTAATTAAATATAATGAGCTGTGTGGGTTGTCCATGTTCAAGCCTTTTAAGCTACTGATATCATGACATGTACTTTTTTCAGTGCTAAAGATAATTGCAGATCAGTAAAGATTTCACTTCACACGCACGCTATAGTACTGTGTATATGGGAGTCCATTAGGGCCTGACTGAAACACGGAGAAAACATTGTGCAGTGGTTCGCTTTGATTCTTATGTTTCTCTCTCTCGTTTTTCTCTCTCTTTGATGTTCCCAAGATGTGGCTAATGGGAGTACAGGCTACAGGCCTCCTCCCAGGACCAAGGAGGTTGTCATCAACGGCCAGACAGTCAAGCTGAAGTATTGCTTCACCTGCAAGATCTTCAGACCACCACGTGCCTCCCACTGCAGCCTCTGTGACAACTGTGTGGGTGAGTGAAAATTATATTCTCTGGCTGTGAGTTTGTACGCTTGGCTGGTATTTTCTGTTGGCACTCTAATTTTTATGGCATTTGTTTTTGAGAAATTAGTATAACTATTGCAGTGCCCATTCATAGCGTGAAACAACCTGTATGCTCGGTCTGTGCTATTGCTGCTTGCCGTTTTCCCGAGGACGGCTCATCCCAACAACTTCACTGCGCTTCCTTGGGTCATGAGCAATGCACCTGCCCTGATAAACATCGTTGTGTCACACACCCAAGTCGGAAATGGCGCTGAAATTAACTCCCAATTGTTTCCCAGCAATATACCCACCAAGTGTAAAGTAGATTGTTCTCGAGACATGCATACCCACATACTTACAGACGGGGATTCCTTGCTTTATAGTTAGATTATCACAAACAGCCAAGACATCACCAAACCATCCTCTCTCCTTGTCTGTTTGTATGTATTGGGTCAACATAGATAAACTGCTGCCTCAGTTATGCTTGTAGGTCTATATTTTAAATGTGAGAAAATCACATTTGTTTTCCTATTCCGCTTGAACCAAACTTGGGTTGATACAAATGCTGACATCCCACCACCCAAACGTTACACACATTTTAGCACACAAAATTCAGATAAGTCGGAGATATCGTGTTTAACCTGATTTAGCACAAATTGCATCTGCAGGTGAAAATACAAGCCAAGATAAATGTTTTGTCTATGATGCATATCTACAGGGAATATATAGTACATATGCTTAGAGGCATCCACATCCACACAGAGGAGAGGGAGGGAACTGTAACAATGAAAACAACAGAAAGAAAACTGCAGCCTAATGGTCGAGTTTTGCTGCTCTTCACAACCCCATGCCCGGTCTCTGGGGACGAAGCGAAGAGCACAGCTTGGCAATGACTAAAAGATACAGACCAGTGTGTCTGTATCTTTCTCATCAGGGTTTTTCTTCTGCTCACTCATCAGAGACAACTCCTCCTTTGAATGTCTATGTTATTGTCAGAAGAGGGGCTGACTGAAAACCTTGGAGAATAAGATGAGGAAGTAGTGCACACAGGAAACAAGATGAGGAAGTGGTAATCAGATGCGGCAGATGCACGCTGGCAGGGAAGGAAGACTGGCAGCTGAACAAAAAGATGGGAGGGCAGTCATTTTCACAAAAAAGGTTTGAGCACATTTTAAGTGATTGTTAAATTCCAAAATGAAACTGGTGAAGCTCACTTTCTCATAACATTTTAACTTAAAGTATATATCCTGCCTAAAAAAACTCACCATAAAATTAATGGAAAAATTTAAAACGGTACAATCACAGATCTTTTAAAGACGTTTTATGACCAAACGTGGACACAACGCAGTGTGGTCATTGGGTTTAAAGAAATAGAAATAGACATAGTTGGACTTCTTCCCCACCCAGCTCTCAAAGCTCCAGGTCTCCACCCAACATGGCTCCATATCCCCAAAGTAAAACTTGGACTCAGTCAAACGCTGAGTTTTCTGGACTTTTTCAAACACTACAAGGCAAGGGAAATCTTATTCATGTTTGTTTAATAACCCTGTTTTTTTTTACTTTTTCTTTTTTTTTACTTGATCAGCAGTAACAAATTGGGATGGCACTTGCAGATCACATTGGCAGTTAAAAAGTGGTGCGAGTGCTTCCCCTGTCTCTCCGTGTCTACCTCTGGCGCTGTAAATGCCAGGGGGATAACAAGCTCTTAAATAAGTTAGCAGCCTGAATGGATAGGGCCTCTGTTGTGGAAGTGCAGGATAGGAATATGGCAGAGTCTCTTCCTTTTTTAAGAGGGTTATCCCCGTGGGAGTGCTAGAAGAAGCTTATAAGAGCGCAGAATTATAATACACAAGCAGACGTCTTAGCTTTGACCTCTGTTCTCCCCTGTTCTTTCCCTTCACGGTATATACAGTATGGATCTCTAACATGGTCTCACTGTTGGTGTTTTAATTCCAGTTGCTGTGTTAATGAATGTTGGTGCTTGTGTGGGTAGAGGGTTTGGATTTTCTGCTTGATTTCTTTAGGGTTATTTAAGGTCTGTCTGCTGCTGCGTTCCCCCCTGATTTGTTTAATTTAAGGACATTAGATGAAGATTTAATGCCACTCTTGGGG